>NC_089750.1:73269706-73402206 GCF_040412425.1 Macrobrachium rosenbergii
TTCCAGAGAGAGAGAGAGAGAGAGAGAGAGAGAGAGAGAGAGAGAGAGAGAGAGAGACCCAACCAATCGTTAAAATCAGAAAAAAAAAATTCGGCATACAAATCGCTAAACTAGAAATGACCAAATCTAGCAACACTCAATCGTAGTGGTGACGTTGTTTATACATTCACCGTACCTCTACCTCTCTCTCTCTCCACGAGCCTCGGTAACTTAAACAAAAACAAAATATACAAAAAACACGAATTCTTGACAACTCATAAGGCAAGTTGTTTTGGCTCACTAAACCGAGGTCATCGGAGTTTTAGCCACTCTCCTTTTCCCTTCTGAACCTACATACTGTACAAAGTCGATTGTCGAGTCCTTATAGTAGACCTAACCGTAGGAATATACTATAATTTTATATCTTTCAAGGCATAAAATACGCACGGATACACGTCCGACTAATATACATTAACCACACGTACCTATGCTGTATATTGCAGAATAAAAAAACTCACACACAAAACTATTAAACAAACGCAACGAAACTACTGCGTATAAGATTCAAAACAAGGTAGGCTTACACATGATGACGTATAAGAAAGTCGCATGATCATACATAAATTAGGCGTGTAGATCCTGTATACAACACGTGAACGAAAGGCAAATGAGAAACTGAAGGAACTTTATTCTTTAAAGTTTAAAAAAAGGGAAAGTAAAGGGAAAGCGATGACCAATCGATGGTAGAAAGTTGGGTAGACCGACCAGCAACTTTAATGCAAAGTTCAAATCGTTTTTAACCTTGGTATAAAAGAAAAATAAACAACCTGTCCATCAAACTATAACGGCCAAGGCGGAGCGAGAGAGCCTGACCTGGCATAAGGCCTGCTAAGTCTAAAAGTATCTAAAATGACACTGTTATTGACCCTTTAGGTCTAGGTCACTGTAACTGGTGTACCTAAATGGTGTTTAAAATTAGTTACAGTCTTGTAGTATATATATATATATATATATATATATATATATATATATATATATATATATATATATATATAATATATACATATATATTATTTAAAGTTATCACATTTGACACGTGAACGTTATGTATCAAAAAACCACACAGGTAAAATGAAAAACCATTGCAAATCCTGACCGCTGTCGGCTATACTATTTTAATGCTAAGCCATCTTCCGAGGACTGACACAGTGGTTAGAAATTCGATATATATATATATATATATATATATATATATATATATATATATATATATATATATATATATATATATATATATATATATATATATATATAAAGGACACTGACTCGAGCAATAGGCAGGTGTTGTACTCTACCAGCAGCAGCGTTGGGGAGGTGGGGGAGGAGACTTCTCAAACGTGGTGTCTTCGGCCAGCTGAAGATTATCCTACTTTCTGACAGGGGGCGCTT
The DNA here is from genome assembly GCF_040412425.1 of Macrobrachium rosenbergii. Taxonomy (NCBI): domain Eukaryota; kingdom Metazoa; phylum Arthropoda; class Malacostraca; order Decapoda; family Palaemonidae; genus Macrobrachium; species Macrobrachium rosenbergii. The sequence continues at coordinate 73,271,135 of NC_089750.1, forward strand.
CCATCCCCTCCCCCCTTCCGCCCCCTACCCTTCTCCCCACCTATACCTCCGACAGGAGGGATCTTCCTGTACAGTACTCTCTTCTTCCCGGTGTCTCCGAATTTGCCATGCCTCTTTTTCCTTGTTCTAGGCCTAACAGAAAACTTTCTTTACATGTGTGATCACACTCTATCTGCTATTAACTGATGCTGATTTAAGTGTTTAAACTAACTATCTCTCTCTACACACACACAATATATATATATATATATATATATATATATATATATATATATATAAATATATATATATATATATATATATATATATATATATATATATATATATATATATATATATATATATATATATATATATATATATATATAAATATAAGGATAGATAGATAGAGAGACACACACAAACACACGAGGGCCACAAGAAAAATTACACGCATAAGATCTATAATAACTTCTTTTCAAGGTTGACGTTCGAGTAACCGGCGGGAAACACTCTCTCTCTCTCTCTCTCTCTCTCTCTCTCTCTCTCTCTCTCTCTCTCTCTCTCTCTCTCTCTCGTAAACTGTGACTCAACGTCTCCCATTGGAGTACGAGCGGGGTTATCCAATGCAGGAAACCACAGCCTAAAAGGGTTAAAAACTATACATAGTAAATTATTAAAGTAAAGGGTTACGGTAAAACGGGGAGAGTAAAAAGATTTTAAAAATAAAAGGACAAAATATTGAGTAGAAAAACATGAAAAAGAAAAACGGCAATGAATTTCTAAGCAAAACGATAGTCTATGAGTCTAGCGATTTTTTATGGAAAGGCCCAGTAGGGACAATTTGACCCAAACTGTCCAGGAGAAAGTAAAACAAGAAAATCAAACGAGAGAGAGAGAGAGAGAGAGAGAGAGAGAGAGAGAGAGAGAGAGAGAGAGCTGAGGAAACCTCTCTCCCTTCCCAAGTTCCCTACCCTTCCCACACCTCAAATCCTCAATACCGGCGAAGAGCCAGCCGGTGGCGGAGGTGAGGCTGACTGTGCCTCTTCTCAGAGAGCGAGAGAGAGAGAAAAGAGGAGCGAGTGTGAGAGACAGAGAAAGAGAGAGAGGACCTGGGCAAATACAGAAGAGCATCTCCACGCGAGAAGGGACAAAAGGGAACACGAGAAATAATTTATGAGAGCACAGACATGACACGGTTAACAGCAGATAATAATGCACCACATATATGCCACCACCTCTACGGCAGCACCACCACCACCAACTCCATCTGGCGGGTGCTAGCGCTGTTGCGCTTACGAAGGCAGTAGGAGCAGTTTGAGGCTTATTTAAAGGTGGAAGGCCAGACACTCACCATAAAACTGTCTGCTCTCTCTCTCTCTTTCTCTCTCTCAGCATTTACAATCGTTGTAAATTTCCCTCCTTTCTTTAATGACCTTCCACCTAACCTAAGTTATCTTTCATCATCATCGTTTCTGTACAGCTTAGCGGCTGCTACTCTCTCTCTCTCTCTCTCTCTATGAAATGAAAGAGGATTAGCCGTGAAGGGCAAACTACACAGCCAATCAGGCATTAATAGTCAAATAAGGAAAAATCATTTCGCACTGACAAGGGGAAGATGCACCGAGAGAGAGAGAGAGAGAGAGAGAGAGAGAGAGAGAGAGAGAGAGAGAGAGAGAGAGAGAGAGAGAGAAAAAAAAATCTGGGTGTTGAAGAGAGAAAATGAGAATCAAAATGTTTGCCTGAAGAGAGAGAGAGAGAGAGAGAGAGAGAGAGAGAGAGAGAGAGAGAGAGAGAGAGAGAGAGAGAGAGAGGGTAATGAGGCAAAGCCAGGCAAGAGAGGATGCAAAGAAAATCGCCCACCGGTAGGAAATGACTTTAGAGAGAAGCGACATCTCAAGACGGAAAGAAGGCATTGCAATGAAAGGGGGGGAGGGAGGCTAATAGCCCTACTAGGAGGAGGAGGAGAGAGAAAGAGAGAGGGAGAGAGAACCCTGCTACTGTACACTTTAAAGGCAATACTGACAAAAGAAAAAAATATATCTGGGCTAAAATATCTGATGCATATATTTAAGTTTATTTTTCCCCCAGTACTTAATCAATTCTTAAATCATCTCCAATACCTTTTTTTCAGTTTGTTCAGGACTTAAATCTTCTTAAATTCAACAATTTAGAGAATAAAAGCTTTAAAATTGGCAACATAATGGAATAATGATGAGGAACATAAGTTCCAAAGCACCACCAGGGCCACTGCAATGCCTTCCATGAGAAAAGAATCTGTCACATGAATTTCTTGCTCTCCAGTCAGTACACTGAGCAATTCTGCCATAAGCTTCCAAAACCTGGGTGGGGTTTTCCAAACTGGTGTGTGTTTGAGCTGGGAGGTAGGATTTTTCCTTTGCAGTTTCAAAACGTTCACCAGCTATTTTTACTCGGATTCTCTGGACTTTGACGTTGCACCACTTTGGCAATTTTGAAAATAAGCTACACGAATTTCACAACACAACACAATAATGGGAATAACATAAGTATCCTCTAACGCCATTATGGAATTGGAAGCGGAATATAAGATTTAGGCCAATGACCAAGTGCTGGAACCTATGAGGTCACTCAGCACTGAAAGGGAAATTGAGAACAGAAAGGTTTGAGATGTGTAACAGGAGGAAAACCTCACATTTGCACTATGAAACAACTGTTACGAGAGTATGATGGAAGAAAGAGAATATGAACAGAGGTACAGTAAGGGAATGAAAGGGGTTGCAACTAGGGGCCGAAGGGACGCTGCAAAGGTCCTAAGTAATTCCTACATCGTACCACACGAGGTGTACTGAAGACACTATCCCCCTATGGGGAATGCCAATATGAGGTCGTTTACCCCTTCACAAGGAAGACCTCCAGTCCCAAAAATGTCACCCAATACAATCCAGTACTGTACTGTGCTTCCAATTATTTTGTCTATATCAGACGCTGAGATTTAGCATGCCTGAGACAAGATAAGTCCATCTGACTAATGCAGTACTTGAATCATTGTTTACAGGGATACTGTGTGGGCAATAAAATGCAGTTACCAATATAGTAGAAGATGTCTTGGAACCTGGTATGTAACAGGACAATGATGGAGGAACGAAGGTTCCAACTACCCAGTCACAGGAAGAGAAACAGAATGAAAAAAAGCCAGAAAAATCTATTAAGTTCTGGTGCACGTTGGTCAAGATATTTCCCTCTAACCAGGCATATTCTAATGCCAAACTGTCAAGAGCAATTTTATGAAAACGTCAAAATGTGGAATAAGTTCTCGATATATCCATCAAAATTTAGGTTAAAGAGTTATCCAATTACTTCCACTATTCTAAAATATTCTGTACTTCTTAATACTGCTTTTCTCAGTCCTCTCCAGAATTTGACGTAGACTAATGTCACCAATTTTTAACAGTACTTTAAACTGGCATGATGAGGGACAAAGTTCTACTTCAAAAAAATGGCAGGATGGGGATAATTTTTAGAGCAAAATGTATAATACTGCAGCACAAAAAGTCTCCAACAGGAAACAGTGAAATCAGCTATGGTTCAACCTTAAAATAGAAGCCTGAGAATGCAGTTTCATATTTTTTGTAAAATTTTCCAAGTTGATTTCAAATACATCTAGATCATGAGATTTTACTCTCTTACAGTTTTATCATTATTACTGAGTGTAATGAACACCCAAAACTCTATCTGCATCATGACTTGGGAACTACGAGATGCAGTTAAAATGCCCAATGCAATTAAAATACCCAATGCAAGTCTGGGGCTTTCTAGCATAAAAGGTTACTGGACTGGTATCTTTGTAAATCATCTTTCCCCCAAAAGAGCTCATCACCTTGTGTTACTAAATCTGAGTATTAAAATTCCTCCAGTGTTCGAACTTCCTCCTCCATGTACTGTACTATTAAAAAAACGAAAACACACACACACACACACACATTGCAAAGCATTAGCATGCAAAGTTACAAACAATGCAATTGATGCAGGCAGCCCCATGTCTTGTTCTGATAAAGCTTGTCAGCCACTGTCATCTAAGAATAAGTCTGATACTTTTGTTATATGCTACCTCTGTTATAGATTATAGAGCAAAACTATCTTAAGATGCAAGAGTTGACATTATTCAACATGCCACTACAACAACTTCTCAATTCCATGGCTGCCAATAACCTCAACCCCTTCAAAATTACTGTTCTAAAAATTTCATGGTATAAAAAATGAAGGAATCATTCCATAAACCATATGCAACCAGCATAAAGGCTGAACTATGTTCCATTCTGCTCACATGTGCAGTAAAAGACATGAAGATACTGATAAAACTGCCCACAATATACGGAAGACTCTAAAATACAATTATACAAATGGCAAAAATTACAACACACTAAACTAACTGTTGAACTGAGAACTTTAGAAAATCAAAACACCATGTTTGAGTACTGTAGGTCAATGTAAAGTGCAGTAGTCATAATACATGGATACCTGATTGAAAAGATCACCTAAAAAATGGATGCAGGTCTAACACTAACTGTTTCTTGTTTAAGTGAAAGCATGAATCCCAGCTAACAGTGAATGTCATCACAGAAAAAGTACATGAATAGCACACAGTGAGAGTCGTCAACAGTCCAGCAAATAAAAAAAAAAAATAATAATAATGAAATAGCAATCTGCACAGAAAATAAATCAGAAACTATCGAGCTCAAAAGGTTTATGATTTGATTCAACTGCAGGTTCTGTTTAAGGAGAGTAGTTTTAGCATTGCAATGACAGTATACCATTCAAAATCCTGCTGTCCTTATATGTCTGATAAATGAATCTAGCGAATTAATTAAATTATTGTCTACCAACTGGTAGGAATACAATGTAAGGAGAACCTTATCTGCTAATTATCTGTCATTAAATTAGACACTTGAAATAGGATTCTAAGAAGGGCTATTAAATAAAAAAAAAAAAAGCACCATTCTGTTGTTTGGTCAAAGTCCCCACTGTACGTATGTGTGCCCAATGCTATGATAATCAAGCACTGTAGGCTATGTGATGATTTACTCCTATGGTCTTGGATGTACAATGCTCCCTGTGACCACGAAGAACCAAGCAACTTGAGAAAACTCCACTTCTTAATCTCAGGTATGGATTGTATTCCAGGTGGTGTAATGAGCAATCAAATACATTAGGCAGACTTCACAGGTCTTTGATGAAGGCCAAGTTTCAAGAGCCAATAATGAATCTAGTAAGTTACACATCTTTAGCCAGTGTTTCAGACTTATGTTTCAAGAGCCCAAGAGAAATTGTGTTGATTAGGCATCTTCCTTACTCTATTGTGTTGTAGGCTACAGTTCAAGGAGGTTAATCACCTTTCATGTTTATGTTTGGATGTACTAATCATTGAGGATGTATATTAGATCAACATCGTAAGTGTTCATCTCAGATACAGAAATACATTAGCCCAAGCATCTTCCGAAGTCTTCTAGGATGTACAACACACTTCATCTTCGTCATTTGTTTTCTTCCCGATTTGCACATCATAACAATAGCAAAAAAAGGAGTTTCTCAATTAAAAAAAAAATCCCTGTATGTACATAAAAGTATCTGGTCCAGCACACTAATACTCGGGGCCTCATAACTGTCCTGAAACAGCTAACTACAGTAACCTAATCCCTTGCTTCTTGAACATAGATGAGTCATGGGCCAACATACATATGGTTTACTTAAGAATGAACGTTAGAACCACAACCCTGCCTGGGTGCTATGTGTAGACATAATAATAAATCCAGTTTCTCATCCAACAAGTATTGTGTGTGAATGGAATTCTGATAAAAATACAGACTTGCAAATCAGAATGCATTCATATACGTGAGTGACCAAACACTATTTGTAAATGTTAAAGGCCACTGATGCAGAGCTGAAGTCCTCAATACATTACCAAATGATATCAAGTTAATAAATTCTGTATGATTCAACAGCAGACAAGGAAATTTGCATACATCTATGAAGTTACTGTCAATATATGTTGTATCCTTGGAGATAATTTGTGTACTGTGCATATTTCTTGCGAGTAAGATAATGATGACAATAATAATGTATGTTAAAAATAACATCTCTCAACAGAAATTGCAAGAATATTAGAAGTTCCAGTTTTTTCTTGGGTAAACACTGATTTTTACTATCTTTCTTTCCAGTTTTTTCATGGGTAAACACTGATTTTTATTGTCTTTCTTTCTTTCTTAAAATCTCCAGTTGAAAACCCTTTTGGACAAAGTCAACAGACTATAAACCCAAGAAGGTTCCAAAGGCAAATCAGCCTGCAGTTCAGGAGACAGCAGCAGAGAGCAGGAATGAATTTACTCCTCACTTAAATATTTGGAGATCACAGGATTCCACAACCGCACTCGGTAAACTGTTCCACATTTTACTGCGGCTAAGAACAAACTCCTAGCAAGATCCTGCAATTTTCATTTAGTTTGTACTTGCTCAATGAAGAGTTCACAATGAGACAGACCCATTTAGTCCTCTTGGATTACAACATTGCTGCTGCAGAAGATGCTACATCCCAAGGGAACTGTACCTTCATGGTGAAAAATTCTGCTTAATCTAGTTGCTGAATCACTGAGATCTTACCAGCATCAGACAAAAGGTCATTATTTTCAAGCAATACTGCAAGCCAACGAAATGTGGTCTTTTACTGTGTCAACACTGCTTTAACAGTAGATCTTCAAAGTTGGTAATAAGACGTCCATCCACCTCTAACTCATTTTTCTAACACTTGGCTTAGGTGTTTTCACTATAATGTCGGAACCCCAAAATTTCCAGTTCTGTTGTAGAGAGAGATCTAACCAGTAGAACATGCAAAATCTCAGGAAAGCCAAGTGGATAAAGCTTACCTAAATGGGAATGACTTTAATCCTTTTACTAAAAGGTTTCGCAACAAACCTCCGAAAGGAAGGAAAGTACAAATATATTGTACAGTATACCAGATGAACAAAACTTCCCTAGAAGTTGGCCATAATTTTCAACAGGTAATCCACACAATCTCAGGAAAGCCAAGTGGATGAAGCTTACCCACAATGGGAATGAGTTTAATCCTTTTAAAAGGTTTTGCTACAACCCTCCAAAAGGAAGGAAAGTACAATATATTGTACAGTATACCAGATGAACAAAACTTCCCTAGATGTTAGCCATAATTTTCAACAGATAATCGATACATTACGTTGAAAAATAATTATAAATCTTTTACAAGACACACACACACACACACACACATATATATATATATATATATATATATATATATATATATATATATATATAATGCTCTGAGGTCACATTACACTTCAATATACGGCAAGTAAAGAAATCTAACTCATGAAAATATTAAAACAAAATTCTAGCATCGAAAAAAAGGCTCTTTTTGCATACTACTACTATAAGGTAAAATAGACTAATGGACACCTACCAAATCAAAACCTCAGCTTCTGTTGATAAATATATTTCTTGTATTTTCAAGAGAACCTAATAAGTTTATCAGCACTGTAATCACAAGTTATATATAGAGTACTTAAGTGTCACTTATTATGTACTGTACTACGTAATGACTGGAGTACGCATGTTGTCAAAAATTACACTAATAGCAAGGATGGAGGCAGGAAGTCCTTACTGTCTGTCCAACCAAGGTGCCTTCACTCTGCATACTTATATAGGGGCTATATGATCTACAATGCATTCCATTTGTAGTCCATAAATGCATCCAGTGACTAGACGTAACAGAATTCAAATTCAGACAAGGTCATACATTTTACATTCAATACGGACTTCGTAAAGAATTAAAAAAATGTAAATATAGTAGACTACCATACACTTGTATATGAAACATCATTTTAGAAAAAACCTAAGCAGTCTCTACACTGTCACACAGTCCACTGAACAAGAGTGCAGCAATATTCTACAAAAACACATCACATGAAGCCAGAAAACATGCAGTAGTGTCACAAAATCCTCCAGGTAATAAGACTGCTAATTTTAATTTACAGATAAACAACTGGAGTTATTATAGCATGTCCCCTTATAAAAAGCATCCTCAGTAATTAGTATTCTTTAACACATTCTCAAATGTTGTTAATTAGCATTACTTCGACAAAAATGGCAGTAGCTAATCAGTACCTCATGAAAAATAAGGGAAATGTTAAGTGAGGACATCAACATAATAAACAAGGGATGGGTTATATCTACCAAGCAGTCTGTGAATTACTAAAACCAACAGTTAACTAACATTGCCAGCACCTAAGCTAAGCCTTTCCGAGACAGCAAAAAGATTAAAGTTGGTGAAATGATTCCAAATTAAAGAAATGAGCTCCATGGTTTCCAAAAATGATGTAATTGTTATAAGACCCAAATTGCGTTTAATTCTTAGAGGATCTGGGGTCTGCGTAAAAATCTATCAATGCCAGAACAAACCCTACACTGACTTAGCAAAAATGCTCAGCAATAATTTTCTTCGACTGTTCTATGTAACATTTTACTTTCTGCTACATTAAGGAATTTGGTGCCATTTTAAAGCCGAAGGACTGAACTTTGCTGTGATATGTTTAAAAATGGCCCCCCCATTTTTTTTTTTAACACGGACATCATGAGTGAAGGTTAGCCATTACTAAAATTTTTTATTTTAAAAAATTTATGATACATCTGACAAACGAGACATCCAATATCTGTTTAAACAGTGTAAAAGATAAAAAGCCTTTCCAATTATATGAAATTCATTAGTATCTGGGCCATGTATGATACCACAGAGTGCATTTAAAAGTCATGTAAAATATACGTAAGAGGCGTGATATTGCCAAGTAGTGGAATAATGGTGTCATAAAAAAAAAAATTCTCCATAAAGCAGTATATACTGGTCCCCATGACGAGCATCAATAAGCCCCATATTCAAATTTCATTATGACCCTTTGTTAGGAATTTACTGAAATAAATATCTTTTGATGACAACCATTACCAGAGGTTGAAAAATGATGACAACTATAACTTTCATCAGAATCTCTGAGGATTAATCTGAAACATATATTGCGTGTAAAATTGTTTTACATATACAATTTTTAGTACAGTATTTACAAACAGAAATATATTCGCCAGGTACAGTATCTCAGTAAACAAACAGTGACACCATCATGCTTTCAAAGGTAAAGTTCAGAAACTTCCTAGCAAAAAATAATACGAACCCTTTAAGGTACAATACAGTATACGACGTTTAATGTGAAAGTCGGTAATGCAGCCTTTAACAGAACAAATCCTCAAGATATTAAATAAAATAAACTAATTTATTTACACATAAAAAATCAGAACTAAAAGTTATAAGCCATCTGGAAAGACAAGTGATTCTCGATTACACTACTTGTACATCTACAGCTACTACCATCAATGGGGTTTACATTATTACGAAGTCCTCACATCTTTCAATCTTAAACGGAAGGGTCACTCAAGTATTCAGGTAACACTCCCATCAATATGGAAGCCCCGTTTGGCCTAAATTGGTATTCATGGTCATCTCATGAGCCTATCCCTCACAGATAACACAAGATGACCGTGCAGTAATACAAAATAGGGTTATAATCTCAGTCCTGCGCAGCTGTACATCAACAAAAGATTATGACTTTGATTGCGAAAGTGGCAAAACTTTACCAGTAACTAACAGGCAGAATTTAGGGCAAACATTACACTGAAAGCTTATTCATCTGCACTAATCACATGTAGGCTAGTCTCCTACATGAGCAAATGTTTTTTCAGAAGACTATCAAGACAATCTCTCTCTCTCTCTCTCTCCCTCTCTCCATCTGTTGTTCTCACCTCCCTTATTTTTGTTTCATATCACTCATTCCTGTTCTGCCCAGAACTGACAGCAGTTTCTAGAGTGCTATTTTACCTTACATGGTGCACCAGCTCAACCACACCAACCCACTGGCCTCCTGAAGTTTTGTGTATTTTGTCTAGCTGGGAACTTCAGTTAAAAATGTCTAACAAAGAGGCTGTTGTGTTAACACTGAATTACATATTTACAATATTTCTCCAACTGGAAATTAAGTCTCATGCAGGCTGGGCAACAATTTTGTATTTTCTTATGAAGTGTTGGTCACAACAACCGGCAAATTACAACTCCAATTGTTCTGCAGTCTTCATCTTAAAATCCCCTGAAGCAAATTTTTTCATATCAAGCCCTAAAATTAAGAAAAAACACATATAAGTTAAAATCCACATAAATAACAAATTAGAAGAAGAAATTTGTACTTTTCCTAACATACAAACCCACATCATCATGTGATTAGGATATCCTTAAGCGCACATGCGCATGACGGCTATGAATCGACTCACTTTGAAGAATACCACTAGTTACTTAAGGCCTATTCAGGACGTTATAAAATTATACAGCTTATTACCAAACAACTTCAATACAAAACTGGATAAATAAATTCAAACCTAGTTTTAGCTTTGTAAAACTGCATGTGAGGATTCAACTACAGCAAATGTTATTTTACTTCCCAAGTTACCTTGAGAATAAATTTTGATAATCTTCAGTACATAAATTCTACAGACCTCACGGTGCTTAACAAAAGGTCTTTCTGTTCTATTTCCCACCTCCAAAAGATCAAGGAATCTGGAATGGTTGTGGGGTTTTAGCAGAGGAGCCAACATACACTACATGGCAAGGCGGGCATTTGGTTCTACGTGAAATACCCGACTTAATGTGTGATATTTATATTTTTAAGAATTGTAATACAGGCAGTCCCCGGTTTACACTTCCGACACGTTCGAGGTTACGGCAAATATATTCATCAGAAATTATTTCCTGGCTTACGACGCATGTTCGAGGTTTGGTTCTACGTCCGAAAGAAATATCCCCAAAATGGCAGAATAATCATAATTTGAAGGTTTTTTGATGTAAAACTCAATAATAATGCAGTTTACATTGTTTTCAATGCAATTAAAAGTAACTTATGATTTTTGACGATTTTCGACGATGTTCAAAGGGGTTACTGACGCTAATTTGTATACTGTATCACCGGGGGGTAATTTATGGGGAGAAAATTTTATTTGTTAAAAATTAACACTGTAATGCATACCTCCGAAAATTCATTTGTGTTGTTACTTTACAATGGTATACAGTACTGAAGCAGAGTTTCAACATCTTACAGGCTAAACAGTACTGAAGGTGAAGCACATAATGCCAAACAAAAACCTTCAAGAATAATCTTTCATCTATCGAACCAATTGTCAAGAATTATATCAAAATGTTTCATGATGTAATTCACATGTGCAGTCGACCCTGCCTATTCACAGTTCCAGATTCACGCGGACTCACCGATCCGCAGATTTCTCTGTGGAACATATATACAGTACACATTATTCATATTCGCCTATTCATGGTATTTTTCACCAAGAAATATTCACTAATTACGGTACTGTATTTTCATATCACTTTCATGACTAAATGCACATTTTGTGATAAAACTATTAAAATACTCAAGTATGAGCATTTTTAGACAGTTTTTTTGTTTGAACTATCAAAATAGGCAGTCCTAAGCACTTTTAGAAGGCTTTTAAGCATTCGCAAGTACATCCCCAGCGAATACTGGGAGTCGACTGTTTACTTAGACTATATGATCCTAAAATAGTGGTGTGTGTTTAGCACATTGTTGGAAACATAATTATAAATTCAATTCTATCCCAGCAAATGTTCGTCTTCTGTCCACCACTTTTGTATGGAAATGAGTTTCCTGTTCTTTCCTTTTAATGAATTTGTCTTGCATTGTTTTACCCTTTTTTTTTGCAAGGATTCAGTGTCTCCAATTCTTTCAAATGATGCTGAACATGCAAACTATATAATGTTGCCTGCTTGACTTTTTTTAGGATTTTTTGTTAACATAACATATTCTTGATAACTACTTGAATAACCAGCATTTTCCTGTTAAATGACTTATCCTTTACACTGATAACATTACCTAGAATAGTTCTACAGTACAGTACTTTATTGAAGTACATGTATAGTATGACAAGCCTATAATTATTAACCACTGGTGCATAACACATGCTTGGGGTGTGGCCATTTGCTGTAGAACAGGGTTTCCCAAATATCCCTAGTGGCATCATGAATGTGATAGCAATGCTAAAATCCACTGCCAATTAAGATATAACTGAATATGATTGTAGAGTTACATGTTCGAATCTAAAGTTAATGCTGAAATTAAATCAAACTTCTACAAATTTTAGCTTGATCTATCCCACAAAAACTAAACTGAACCCACGACAAACCATGACAAGTAGACCAATTTCAATGTATGGTAACATAGATATTCCAAGTTGAACAAAAGACACTTTGCTAAAAGTGGCCCTGAAGCTAACAGGATCCAAGATTTGAAGAGGAAAATTATAGAAAAACAGCAATATGAAGACCAAACTAAACGAGATAACTCCATCTTAACTGTGGTGGACTACCACAGTGGAGATGAAGTTAAAATAATCAATCTTTGGATTTAGTGTAGCCAATCCACTAGCCATCACTTAAGTAACAAAAGGATACTGTTAGTACCAGGAACCCAAGTACAAAGCACAGGGGCATCATAGGACCTCTGAGGCTAAGGATAAGACTGTCTTTCATCATTATTTCTCTTTCAGATACCAGTATTATTTTACAAGTTATTGACCTACTAAATGGCCTCTGGCTTATTGCCATCAAGGTGCTTTGAATACTTTACCCTACACCAAGTAGCCTACAGTAATATGCAATTTGCAATTTATCTTTTGTAGATGGTTTTTCTGATAAGTGGAAATACATTAAATTGTGCCTAAAATCGCTTTACAACAAAAATATCCACCCTTATAAGCTAAGAACTATCTACAGTATAACAAAACGGTACAATATTTATAGTTGGGGGTATTTAGCCATTCATGAAATTTACTAAGAACTCTAAATACGGTACTGCATTCATGAAATTTACTATGAACCCTAAATATTCATGAAATTTACTACGAACCCTACACACTGAGTAATAGGACTACAAGGTAGCCCATTTGCTTAACATGATTACTGGCATATTACACCAACCGTTTAACAAGTTATGTTACAACATATCACCATCACAAACCTCCCTTATGCCAGCTTTTCCTTGGCGGGTTAGACATGGAATGAATTCTCTCCATTCTTTCCCCTGTCCAATGCTGCTTCTCCCTGGACTACCATCATGACAAGGTCTTAATCTGTCACCTTTCTCCGTGATTTCCCAGGCCTTCCTAAATATCATTATTCTGTTCCAACACCCTCATGACAAAAATGCTGTCATTTTTTCCTCTTTTGGTTAGTGGTTGGTTTTGATCATAAAAAGGCATGGGTTCTTATCCTAAGGTGGCCATTAGTAAGGTATGAGTGGGAGTAGGAGGCCTGGTATGAACCTCTGGATTCTGCCAAATCAACATAAGCCCAATGATCTTTGCTACAAAAATAAAATTCCTTCCAGGATTGCTTCACCAATCTGGAGATTTTTTATGTTATTTGGTGGAAGTAATATCTGTCTTAGCTACCTTAACAGGAAACCTTGAAACTTTTACGTGGGTTTGGTATAGTGGAAATATATGATTACTGAAAAAATGAGAGGCTATGTCATTGAGAAAACCAAAACATTGTGCTGATAAGAATTGAAGATTAATATCAAACTGCTAGCATTACCATATTCTATGGAAACCTGTCATTTACAGAGAGAGAGAGAGAGAGAGAGAGAGAGAGAGAGAGAGAGAGAGAGAGAGAGAGAGAGAGTATCACCCTCAAGATCATAGATCTTATCTAAGTGGAACAATGCCTTTTGATCTGACTGCTAGGCAGCTTTATCACTGGAAGTTAACATACAAGTCACCTCAAACTTCCACGATATACAGGCTAATGTTTAGTGGCCTGACCAGAAAAGACTGGGCAAAGATAGACTAAAATGCTAATGGCATTAGCATAACTGCTCAGGAAAACATTACACTGTTCATGTGACCAAGGGGATTTTTTATGTCAGAAAAAACAAAAAAAAAGTTCTAGAGATAATATACATCTAGGCAGGATGTAATCTGCTACTGCACAGATGACTGTTGATATAAATTTTTTTTTATGCTGGTGAGTTATGTGGGGCAAAATCACTGTGCCTCTAATATTTACTAGTTAATGAAGCAAGAGATCAACCTTACCTACATTCACACTGTAGCTCTAGCTATAAGTACAGTATATACTTCTTGCACAAATATCAATGTACATGCTCAAGCAACTGTACTTTACACATAATATCATGCACTAATGTCAGCAAATCACGAAAAGTAATCACAAAAGTAACGAAAATCACAAATCATTATGATTTTGTTTTCAGAACAGGGAATTTTCAAGGGATCTCACTACTTAAACCATTACTTCTTCAAGACCTGACATCATTTCTGATCTAGTCACAAAAACCATTACTGTACTCTTGCCAGTACCTAAAATAGCCTCTGAGCAAAACCTTCTTCCATCAGAAGCAATAACACATCTTGCAAAATCTTTACGCCATTAAAAGCATTACCAAACCTACCCGAAAGGATCGTATCAGAACACTGAGGAGGACTTTAGCTAAGTAGTCAAGTATCCTATACACCTTACTGATGCTTCCCTCACAAGATAAGTTGCAACAGACTCAGCTAGGCCCCAAGCCTTTCCTGATATAGACCGCACTAACCTTCACCTCACACTGGTCTAGCCTACATTTCTGGAATTACAAAACTGAGTCCCCTGGGATACAAAAGAATCACGCTGGTTTTAGTAGGGATCCTTAGTTTAGTGGTTTATCAAAAGCATATGAATTCATTCATAAATAATTGTAGCAAAAGCCACGGCATTTTGTCCCTTTTTGGGTAAACTATGGTACATATTTCCAAAACAGCTACCTTCAAAACATAGTCACCCTCAAGGCAAGTATAGTGTAGATAATATAACTATGTTGCATTAGGTTACTGTTTAAAAATATGATCAGGCTAACTGACTCAAGATTAATGTCCAACAAGAAAATCCAACCCAAGTTGAATACCCTTCCAGTAGAAGAGAGCCTACAGCCTTTTCTATACTACTGGTTGGGGTATACGACATCCAGCGAATAATATGCAGCACAGTTGGGCTACATTACGTTGGATATGAACAACAATCATAAAGATAGCATACAAAACTAGATTACAGTTCTGTACGGTAAATACTATAGGCTGGCCCAATCCTACACACTGACAGGCCTACTTACCTACCAATAACAAGAGATGGAATATAAATTAAATCTCATTAACACTAATTCAATACAGCAATGGCTAAGGAAGAGATCAAATATTTGTTGTATTTTTTGGCTTTTTTCTATGAAATGGGCCTCTATAAAAAAAAAAACCATGAATGATAAAAGAGATTTCTTGGCTAATCTTGCAATGCTGCACTGGCCTTGCCAACACCCAAAGGGTTGCTCTCCAGAGACCTATGTCTCCTGTTTCAGTAAGTACTGTGAATGTGCGGGAAAATTTGCACTTTTCTGCTTCACATAATTCAGGATATTTTCAAGATGCTGGCCTTCAGGTGTGTTGATTCCCTCATACAAAAGTACAGTGCTGTAAGTTGGCTATTAATTCCCATCATCTGCCAATAACACTGAAAATTCCTTCCATGACTGGGAACAATATGAAGTGTACCTAACAGGTTCTGTCTAACTTTGGAGTCTGACAAGGAAGCGAGTGGAATTTTTGTCTTCAGTTACTTACAATATTACCTACATCTGAAAGGTTGTTACAGACGAGGTAGTGGTGTGTGTGGACAATCCCTTCACAAAATAATTCAATAATGGTAGAGCTTTGCATGGAAGAACTCTTTGCTTGCTCATGTGTAAAGTACAGTACATGGTTAATTTACGGAAAGTTACGCAGAGGAACACAGAAATAGGCAAAGCTCCAACACCCATCAACAGTTGAGTATGATACTACACCCACAGTTGTGTTGGGTTGAAATGTACCGTCTTTAAGTGTCAATGACCCCTGGCTGAATTTCCTTTCTCTAGTCATGATATATTACACAAAGCAAATAGTTCTCGTGCATTAGGCACGTTTTACCATCATTCTCGGCATTGACAAACTTTTATTACTTCAAAACAGAAAATTCTTGTTTGTTCAACACTGAAGGAGGGATGTGGTTAAGCAAAAACACAAACCAAATTAAAACCCAAAAGGTCGAGACATTTTTGGAACGAGGTTATAATGAAATGAATTTTAATAAATTCTTCTCAAAATCTTGATATCAAAATAATGAAAATAAATAACAAAGACTAGCAAAGACAATAGGAATTCGAGGATACTGACCAACAAATGAGGATACTTAATATGATACAGTATATCAGATACTAAATACAAACAAATGTAGCCCTCACAGAGAATTACTGTAACTGGATCGTTAAAATGCATGTACACAACATAAACCTAAGAACAGAGTATGGTAAAGGCAATTTCACATAATGTACACATATCATCTAGTAGCTTTAGGCATCTGGTTTCCCATGTCTGCACAAATGAGCCAGTATCAGTGACAAAAAGGTATTTACAGTCATCATCTTATAGCAAAGGGCAGCAGTATCGTCTGTGCAGGCCAAAGTGAGAAGGACAGCAGCTTAATACCTTCGCCTCAGAACAGAGTTGTCGTTTAATAACTTGCAGAGGCCTAAACAAATTTTACTATTTAGAAGCAGATGTTTACAGCATGTAGGCTACCATGTTCAACCAATACTTATGGAGAGCTAACAGCTGCATCTGAAACACTTCCAAATAAAAAATACCGTACTTATTTAAAAGTGAGATATTACTAGGCTTAATGCATACAAGTACTGTGCTAACCTAGAAGGAAGAAAAATAGCAGTTTATATTAAAAATAATTACAGTATGGCAATGAAACATGAACATCATTTAGTGCTCTATTGGCCACGCATCACAAGGTGCTGAAAAGTCTGTGTCACATTTAACTGCCTTAGTAAAGGTCAGACGTATTTCCCACTGAATAAACATATTTAGTTAATCAGCCAGCCAAATCATTCATGAATAAATTCCCTTGTCACAGTCATACCCTACCTAACCTATCCTGACTGACTAGCTATCAGGCTGGGCATAAAATAAGAATCAAATACTGTTTATGCATTTTGACCTAAATCAATATATATGACGAAATCGAAAGAGACATCCTCAGGTCGTATATAGCCTAGCTACCACAAGTCTAATGACAATACGGGCTAAAACAAATCTAGACAAAACATAGCCTAACCTAGATATAAAAAAAAGCTTGCATGCAAATGGTAGACAGATCAATCAATATGGCTTGTAGATTAAAATAAAATTATTCAAGACAAAATAGGCTACTGTAACTTCTTACATATAGGAACAGACAGCTGTTAATCTGTATATAAGAGGCTGGGCTTACAGCACCTTCTCATATTTGTATCCTGAGGTAATTAAAGACATGTTTATGGTTTACAAAACAATTACAGCCTACAGACTGTAACCATCAATCAAATGAGGCTCGCCTCATCGTGTCCATATGAATACAGTACCTCTAAGAATAAACTTGGGAGATGGCATGCTATAATAACGAGGTTACATTGTCTGCGGTCAGGAAGGACACTGCTAATTTTCTGTGTAGAATGGAATAGAATATATAGAATTTAAGCCAAAGATGAAGAGCTGGGACCTAAGAGGTCATTCAATGCTGAAAATTTTCAGCGTACACCAAAAAATTTGGTGCATAATTTTCAGTATACACTGTACAATATGGCATACATAAACTTTTATGTGCTCGAAGATTTTAAGGATAGCCTACATGCAACACACATCAATTGGGTTTACAGCACCTTCTTAGAGGCCCGCTTTTATCCTACATAACACGTCTATGATTTCCATGAAAACTAAGGCCTACAGACTATAACCAACAATCACATACGCTAGGACTCGCTAGATAAAAAGTTCAAACGAATGGTTCTAAAATCAAACCCACATGATGGAATGCTATGATGATGAGATTGCATTGCCTGGGGAACAAAGGGGACACTGTATTGTTTCTGAAATGTAGCCTACGTCTTAAAATATGATGCGTGCTTTTATATCTTCGAAGGTTGAAGAATTTAGTTGACATGCATCGTGTAAAAGGCCAAATATGACAAGAGCTTCAGCAATATTCATACAGTCTGACATGCAAGAAACTACAAATCTCTACATTTTAAAAATGGGCTTTCATCACACAACAAGCAAGGGTGTAAATAATGGGTATTATGTTGATAAATAAGACTAAGTTTCATTTAACTTAGGTTCAGGTTTAGCTCGCAATCTGTTACGGTTCTTGGCTTGAGGTGGCAACACCCAGAATCTCTGAGAAGGGCAATTGTTCCATTTCCTAGCCCACCTACCAATTAGCTACCTTCAAATCTGACAGTGAAAATTAGGAGCAGCCTAGCTTAAGCCAACCTAACCTAATTTAAGTTAGCTGGTCCTTGCTTAGGTCAGATTGGTCCAATCCATCACCTGACCCCTTCTGAACCCAGATTTATCTAAGCTAACCTAGGTCAGGTTAGGTTAGTCGATTCGACCTGTCACCTGGACCCCCTTTAAGCCCAGGGTAACTCCCTTCTGAGCCCAAGTTGACCTACCCTTGGTCTGATCAGGTTGACCCAACCCTTCACCTGACCCCTTCTGGGCCCAGGGTGACCAAGCCTAGGTTACTTTGGGTTGACCCAATCCAGGTAGAACTAGGCAATAGCTCTGGGTAGAACTATAGAGTAGCTCCGCGTCGGCGACAGCACTATAACTTGACCTTTTCTACAGTTTTTTGGTTGCTAATTATGAATTTACCTTTCATTATTGGCGCTCGAGTCTAATTAACCTGTACTTAACCACCAAAGTCCATCCAACAAGGGGTTTCCATACGCGATCTTCAAAAGACAGAGCACGGATACATCTGTTTTGAACGGTTCATATCCCTTCTGGCAAGTGAAATAACTTGTTAACATATGGGTACCCAACTCCCCCCAGGCCAGTACTAATGTATGGGTACCCAACTCCCCCCAGGCCAGTACTAAACATGGCAAAGGGACATTCCATTTGGCCGACAACAAACAGATGCACCGCCCGTATCAGAACCCCTAAAAGTTGAGAAAAAACCTGTTGAAAAGGTAAAAACAGGCGTGGCGCTAATATATAGAATTACCTAGCTCTGCATGGGGTATTACTTTGGAAACCGATTTTTCCTAAAGTATTCTGGTAGCTTATCAAGAATTTACAGTTATATTTTGTTGATTGACTGTAATTAACCTCAGAAGTTGTATGCTGGCCACCCTGGAATGCTATTGTACATGCGCAGTGTTATAGGCAAGCTATTGGTAAAAAGTTGAGTTTCCTTCACCAGGGGGGTACAGTACCACAGCCTGCTAGGTTAGGTTAGATTAGGGTACATTAGTTAGTATAGTTCCTATTATAATACGTTTCATTAGCCAATCCCTTCTTAAACATATGGCTCCCTGATGACTTGCATATGTGCAGAACCATTCCATGATAAACATCATGGCAGTCCAGTCTTTCTCCCAACTTTTTCCCCCACCCAAAAACCCCGCATTCCCAAAGGGTCCCCAACCATGTCGGGTGGAGATACGAGATTAATAATAATTGCCCGACATTAAACACCACCACCTCCTTCGTCAGCAACACTAGAAGTATAAGAAAAATCAATTTCCAAGGTTCTAATCCGTGCATAGGCGTTGCTTAAAAATACCCCGACCAGCCCCCTGAACCCTTCTAGGACCAAGTTAGCCTCACTTAGGTCAGGTTGACTGACCCCTTCTGAACCCAGGTTAACCTAACCTTGGTCAGTTTGACCTGACCCCTTCTTAGCCCAGGCTAAGTTAACCTAACCTAACCTAGGTCAGGGTGACCTGACCCCTTTTGAGGCCAGGTTAACCTAACCTAACCTAGGTTGAGTTAGCTGATCTGACCTGTCATCTGACCCCTTCTGAACCCGGATTAAACTAACCTATCCTAGGTTAGGTTAGGTTGACCTGACCTGTCACCTGACCCTTTCTGGGCCCAAGTTAACCTAACCTAACCTAGGTTAGGTTGACCTGACCTGTCACCTGACCCTTCTGAGCCCATGTTAACTTAACCTAACCTAGGTTAGGTTGACCTGACCTGTCACCTGACCCTTTCCAAGCCCGAGTTAACCTAACCTAACCTAGGTCAGGTTGACCTGACCTGTCACCTGACCCTTCTGAGCCCAAGTTAACCTAACCTAACCTAGGTTAGGTTGACCTGACCTGTCACCTGACCCTTTCTGAGCCCAGGTTAACCTAACCTAACCTAACCTAGGTTAGGTTGACCTGACCTGTCACCTGACCCTTTCTGAGCCCGGGTTAACCTAACCTAACCTAACCTAGGTTAGGTTGACCAGACCCAACCTAGGTTAGATTCATTGGTCCTAGGTTAGGTTGGCCTGACCCATGACCTGACCTGACCTGACCCCTTCTCCTCCTCCTCCTGGCCCTTACCTGTGGCAGATTGGCGTCGAGCTGGCGCTGGAGGCTGTCCCTCTCCTTCTCGAGGTCGTGGTACTTGGCCTCGATCTCGTTGAGCCTCTCCTGGGTCTCCCTGATGGTCTCGAGCAGCTTGTCCCTCTCGTCGAGCATCGAGACCATCAGCTGTTCGAAATTGGCCTCGTCGCCGCCGCCGCTGAACTGCGACCCCCCTCGCTGGGAGATGCTGTCCTCCGCGATGGTCGGCATCACGTCGCACATCATGTTCCACATTTTGATTGATTAGCTCACCCTCGGAGGGCACGATCCACTCACAAAACAACAGGGGCAATCTGTATGTGTATCCCTATATCTATCCCTCCCGATCTCTCTCTCTCTCTCTCTCTCTCTATCTCTATCTCTCACTCTCACTCTTTCTCTCCTCTCTCAGAGACGTCGTCGTCGTCGTCGTCGTCTGGGAGTTTGTCGCCACAATCCGGCGTTGTTGTTCTCTCTCTCACTCGTTCATGTTCGGCCTTTGGGGGCACACTTTATCCGCGACAGCCTCCCCCATCACTGCAAGTATCCCAAGACCCGGCGGGCGGTCGGTTTCACGGCAGAAATGGAGGTTTGATGGAGGCCTCGTCCGAGGAGGAGGATGATGTTGTTATAAGACGGGGTGGTGGGTGGGCCGCCCTCTTCTCCTCTCCTCTCGTTATTTCACGCCCACATCGTCTTCCTCCCTTCCCTTTCTAAGCCCTGCTGCGGGTCGGCAGGGAGAAGACGGGATCGCCTCCCACCAAAGGAACCATGTCGCTCTCGGTCACAAAAACCACGAATCGCAATCACAAAAGCTGCCAGTGCCGACCTGCACCTCAACAGTATCGAGCGTCGGCCATTTTCAAGACTGCTGCTGCCGTTCGTGGTGCCTGAGCGAGGTCCTTCCCGCGTCCCGATCCCTCCCTCCCGAGGCCCCTCGGCGCCGGCTACGGCTTCCTCCCCACTCCTTTCTGGCCATCATCTCGTCCTTCTTTCCCTCCACGGCGATTTGCCTTCATTACTCATTTGCCTTCTTTCATTTGACGTCTTTTATGTCACGTCCGATCACGCAAAAGAACCGTTTTTTCCATTTCTTTTTCATTTATCTGGTTTTCCCCGTGTTTTCTTTCCGCTTGACAAGTCGATCAATGCAGTTTTATTTTTGGCAAAACGGATATGTATATGTGTATCTGATGTGCATCTTATGCCTCCGATAGTGCAATGGAAACAGAATGAATGCCAGTTTTGAAATGAACTCGTCTGTCAGGGACCAGCTGTCTTCGTGGGGGGAGAATCTATCTGTCAACCTTCTGTCATTAATTTTCAACCCTTCCCGCTTGTTCTTCATTCCCAAACCATTCGTGTTTTCTGCAGTTCAGTGTATTTTTAAACACTTATCAGACATAAAAATATCAGCATAAATTAACGATAAGGAAAATGGCAAGAGCATATAATAATTTGACAGTGACAGTTATGGATGAGCCGTCACCCGCGAAACAGATTGTGGTGGCCTCATGTGTACTACAGCGGGATGGTATGAATGAACCTTAAGTAACATACAAAATTTACGCCATTATTCGATTCTCCGAGACCCGTGGCTACCGATATAGCGCTATAAATCGTGGCCAGTACTACATCTGATAGGGAGAGCGGGTATTAAACTCCGCGTATTCCGCTACCGATGAGTTCGACGATAAAATCAGACTGGCTTGGACCAGTCATACCAGAAATAGGCGTGTCAAGAGGGAGACTGCTTTTCCCTGAGAGAGAGGCACCGGTTTGTGCACTCCTGCTGCTACTCCGACGGACAGGGGTGGGGGGGAGGGAAGTTTCACGCAAATTTCGCTCCTGTGATTGATAGCATTACCTGTTGTCCTGCTTTTGATAAGAATGACACCTTTGGCGTCTCGAAATCATTCCTGATCTACTTCGGACTAGAGAAATTAGGGATGTATTCTGAAGTGAATATCTGAATTCAAGGAACAGTTGTTTGCGTGAATCGAAACTGAATCATGATTCACCTGGGACTCACGTTGCTATGGGGAAAAGCTATTTAGATCGATTATTGGAAAGATGAATATAAATTATTATTATTATTATTAACAATCAATGTAGTTATACACCTATTGCTTGTATAATTATTTTTCTCACATCCCTTTGGATCTAGCCTTGAGTAACTTCACAATATGACCATAGTGGACGAACGAAAGTTCAGACCCGCCACGTATGTCACTGCACCGCACTTCTCTCTCTCTCTCTCTCTCTCTCTCTCTCTCTCTCTCTCTCTCTCTCTCTCTCTCTCTCTCTCTCTCAAACAACTTAAAAATTAAAACGAAACTATGATTTCCTGTCCAGAAAACCCCACAGAATAAATTCCCTCCATTATTTTAATAGACACTTTGGTAGTGTTATATCAAAAAGGCTAAATAACTGACAAGTTACTAAAATGACTTCAGTAACTCTAAGATTTTTTTCAGCCTCTTTCATTTTCTTTTTTTGAGTTGGTACCGTTATCATTTCCTTGTGGATATTATTATTATTATTATTATTATTATTATTATTAGGCTATTATTCAGAAGCCCACCAAAGGGGCCAGTGACTTGAAATTCCGGCTTCCAAAGAATACGGTGTTCATTAGAAAGAAGTAATAGAAGGTAATGGCAGATACAGAAGGAAGAAATCACTTATTAAAAAAGAAAACATAAATTAACAAATTAATAACATCAGTATTTCCAAGACCACACACATGACTCGCAAGGACACAGAAATAACAAAAACAGGGAACCGGTTGTCAATCTATAACTTATTCATGCCGTCACTGTACAAGCTCTTCGTTGGGCAAGTCGGTAGAGCTGTGGACTGGCACTCGCTGAGCCGGAGTTCAATTCCCCGGCCAGCTGATGAAGAGTTAGAGGAATTTATTTCTGGTGATAGAAATTCATTTCTGGCTATAATGTGGTTCGAATTCCACAATAAGCTGTAGGTCTCATTGTTAAGTAACCAATTGGTTCTTAGCCACGTAAAATAAGTCTAATCCTTCGGGCCAGCCCTAGGAGAGATGTTAATCAGCTCAGTGGTCTGGTAAAACTAAGGTATACTTAGCTTTATAGTAATGTCACTGTACATACCATTATTTTTATTTAATCGTGGAACATTATTACTGTTAATTAGACTTCGGCATCGAACAACTTCAACAATTTCAAAGACATATCCTCCAAACTGACAAGAATAGAATAGAACAGTACAGAATATAGGATTTAGGCCAAAGACTAAGCGCTGGGACCAATGAGGTCATTCACTACTGACATGGAAATTGACAGTATTGAAAGGTGTAACTATGAAACAATTGTTAGAGAGGGTGGAAAGACAGATGGAAGAAAGAGAATATGAGAGGAGGTACATTAAAAGGAACAACACAATAGGCATATAACAGGGATATTAAGTTCCAAAGCTCCACCTGTGTCACTGCTGCTGGCTCCATAAGAACAAAAGATAAAAAAAACCCCTTATCCATTTATACAATGAAGACAAACTGAAATGAATTAATTCTCTGACATTTTCTTTAAATATGCTGTGCCTTCAGTGGAGGCCTACTGTAAGCTCCCAAGTCAGGTAAAATATTATTAGGTTGTCCAGTAATTGGTTAAATTAACTTTACATTGTGGAGTTTTATTATTATTATTATTACTTTATTATCATTATTAGTGTAAACAAAGCACCCAAAATACAGTATTATAAGAGAGGATCGTGGTAGCAAGCACTAACCACTACATCCTGAAACTGGCCTCACGGCACCTTCATTCTACATAGTTATTTCGAGGTCACTTATACCAAGGTCAGCAGTTTGATCAAGAGGCTGACCCCAGGCTAGACGACGGTAAGTCTAGGCGTGGAGTTGATACTTCCCATCGACTATAGTTGCTGCGTAAATAAAAGTATCTTATTTATTAAGTTTGCTGTCTTATTTATCTGTGTTTCCGTCCAATCATCGAGGAAATGAATAATAATAATCATCATAATAAAAATGAAAAAAAAACTGTTGTTTCAACAGCATTTAGCTTGTAGAGAATGTACAGTAGAGTCCTCTTTATTCTTCATAATATATTTTTCTCATCTGCAGGTAGATGGTATCATAAATTTCCAAAGGACATGAGATAATAATAATAATAATAATAATAATAATAATAATAATAATAATAATAATAATAATAATAATAAAGTAATTGAGAAACAGTACTTAAACAACTGTGGGTGGATAAACTCTGCGGCACGCGACCGCCACGTTTGAAACCGAATCGTAGACATATGAGTTTAAATGGCGCTAAAGATTTTATGTAAACTACAGTTAATATTCCGAGTGATTGCTGGAAGAGACTCTCGAGATATACATAAATAAAAACATGATTAATAACCTCCAAAAAAACCCGGAGAATAATTTTGGATCAACTGCGGAACTCAGACCTCCATTGAATTGTTTACAACTTTACATCATCGAATTTTTCAATGATAAATCCCGAATTTCTTCTCTAAAAATCTTCAGTAGTCTAGAAACACTTTGGACTATCAAACGTTCGATTTATCCCGTCTCTTCCCAACCCCCTCCCCCCAAAAAATAATAATTGCGAAAAATCTTCAGGGGACTGAATGTTGTCATTTAAAAGATAACATGTTAAGAGAATTGGAATAGAATATAGTATTTTGGCGAAAGTTCAAACGCTGGGACCATTTAGGTCATACAGCGGTAAAATGGAAATTGAGAGTAGAAAGGTTTAAAGGTGTAATAGGGGAAAAACCTCACAGTTGCACTGTGAGTCAATTGTTAGGAGAAGGTGGAAACCAAGATGGAAGAAAGAGAATATGAACAGAGGTACAGTCAAAGGAGCGAAAGGGGTTGCAGCTAGGGAACGAAGGGACGCTGCACAGAAACTAAGTAATGCCTACAATGCACTGTGTTAGGTGCACTGATGGCCCTACCCCCACCCCCCTAAAGAGGTTGTATGCAAGCATTTTTAATGCATCCTGATTTAAAAATTGCTCAGTAAAAGGTTAATTGTAGGCAAAGAAGTCCCGTTTTCATAAAAAAAAAGCGTGTGGTATGTCATATTGTGTTTATCAGTAAATATTCTTAAGTATGTACCTGTTTTGGTACAAGACACTTTAAGGTTCGTTTTCAGACCCTATTACTATACGATCTGTTTTGCCATCATTCTTTCACACTTTTAAATACTTCCTTTATTGTAGACGTAATAATTTCCAGAGGAGGATAAAGATAACCATAAAAACAAGAAACGAGTATTATAAATAAATATACACAGAGTTTGCGATTAGTGCTGTACATTACTGTACAGTATGTATGCTATATCTGTAATAATTAATTAATGGAGTTGGAGAAACCTACGGACTTTTAAACCCACATTTCACTGAAAAGCTAAAATATTATAACGCTAGTACAGTACAGTACTGCATTATTCTAAGTTCTCCTTTCGGAAATCATACAATGTAAATGTGTTGGGGATCAACGTGGCCAAATAAATGAACTATGAGACCAAGCTTAAGTCAAATTGTCCTTCCTATGTACCCTATAATACATTAATATCTCAATATTTTCCCTCAAATAGCTAGTTTCTTATATGGAAAAAGGTACAAAACCCCCTTTCAGCTCATGAGTCTACTGAGAGAGAGAGAGAGAGAGAGAGAGAGAGAGAGAGAGAGAGAGAGAGAGAGAGAGAGAGAGAGAGAGAGAGAGAGAGAGAGAGAACCATTTCCTATCTTTCGTCTTGAGTATTTGCTTTACTTATGTTTCCAAACAGCAGGAAAGAGGTAAGGAAAATATTAGGATTCAACAAAAGTCAGAATATATTAAGATTCAACAAAAGTCAAACTCTTGATATGAGAGTTCAAGGAGAGCAACTACTGCATATCAAATATAGGGGAGCCAATGTTCAGCATTCCTCCAAAAAGGTAAATTAAAAATATTTCCTAACCTTTCTCAAAAACAATAAAAACAGACACACTTCAGCTTCAAATGTCAAATGGGATGGCAGAGAGAGAGAGAGAGAGAGAGAGAGAGAGAGAGAGAGAGAGAGAGAGAGAGAGAGAGAGAGAGAGAGAGAGAGAATTGGGGATGGTTAAAATGCTATATGAAGGGGGTAAGTTCCAAATATCTTTTGCCTATTAGGTATTTTTAAATAGTACTGTACCTAAGAACTTGCATCTGAGGAAATTCATTTTCCTGTCACAAGGTCAATCATTTGAGTGAGCCCATCCTAAATATTTCCTGAAAACAGCAATGTCTTAATAAAATATAAAACAAGCAAAACACTGCAAGTCTTTCTCAGCAGACTTATTTCAAAGGTTTACCATTACACCGGATGAGCAATAAATGTGGTACTTACCTATTCTCCCTTGGAATGCTTCTTCTAGTTACCAATCTAACTATGGTCCTTTTACACCAAATTTTATACCTTCTCTGAGCACTGCACTCACGGCCAGAAGGGGAGGCTAACTCTCTTCCTTTTAGTAGGAATTATGCAATCTAAAATGTCAAGATAAATGCGCACTTAGAAATCGCTTCCTTTCAGTGATAAAATGTTCCTGTAAAATCCCATTATTATTATTATTCAGAAGATGAACCCTATTCATATGGAACAAGCCCACAGGGGCCATTGATTTGAAATTCAAGCTTCCAAAGAATATGGTGTTTGATAAAAAAGAAGTAACAGAAGGTAATGGGAAATACAGAAATAGGAGATCACTTATCAAAAATGAAAAAACAAACCAAATTAATAAACAAATAGATACAAATGTAAGAAAATTATTAATAAACGGGGAGAATTGCATTAGGGTAGCAATGCATTGCCCCCTATTATGTAAAGTCTTGTCACAAATCCCTGTATATCTTCAGCTTTCATTTGGACACAAACCAGTTTTGAGAGAAAAATGATACATATCTTCCATCAAACTACTTTCTTTTTCCTTACATAACACCCAGAACTTGCAAGTCATGATAATTTGCTGGTCTTATTTCACAAAAGTACAAAGTTTTAGAGTGAAGTAGTGAAATACATGGTTGTTGAGGGAAGGTCCAAATTTCTGTTGTTAAGGTGGATGAATAAGCGCAATATGTACATTTCATAAGGTTGTATTTATAAATATATGTAACAGCTTACCATCTCCTCAGTAAAATTTATTTCTGTAATTCAGAGAGGCATGATCCATGAGAGTGTGTGTGTGTGTATGTGTGTCTGTTTTTAGTACAGTTTTAGTTCACTGCAGCTATACAGTAAGGATATACTAAAATGACGATAAATTGTTTGTATAGTCCTGTGTAATACATACACATGAAAAGCAAGTTTAAGAGAAAGTAAAAAAAAAATACAGCACAAGCTCATTTCTTAAAGATACGGCACTAGAATACATACCTTAAAATTCACTTCTAGTCCTACAAGAAAGTATTTCTAGAAATATTTAAGATCTAATTGAAAACCATTACAATTTTACCTCTAGTATTAAATTCTTGTGTAAAAATACTGAAATGTGACGAAATAAGAGTAATTTTTTGTGTGCAAAATTAATGAAACACTGTATATGGAATATACAACATGCTGAAAACTATGGTAACCTGTAATAGCCCATGTTTCTTACAGGAAACAAACAAACATTCAAAACGAAATTCTTGCGAGTTAAAAGAAGAGGTGACAGTAATGAACCACCTTTCCTAAAAGTACAGAAATCGAAGATAAGAAATTCAAAACCCATTTAAACAGATGTTTACTTATTTATGAAAAATACAGCAGAGTAAATTCTTAGGAATATCATTTACGTAACAATCCCAAAAGATGTAAAAAATGTATGAAATGTATTTTCAGAAGAAAATATTTAGTATGTATATGGTGACTGATTTGAACTATGATAATTACACTGCCAGGTAAAGCACTGAGGCACTACCAGCAATTCAGCTCTAAGACAGTGAAAAGAGGGAGGTGGCGTGGTTGGACAGAAAGATAGAGATTCAGAAAATAAATGCAATGATGTTTGGGTAAGGTAAAAATAAAACACGTACTCAAGTATATACAGCAGTGTTTTATTTGTGTACAAACACTAAATTGAAAAACTGTACATAAAAGTAGCTGAAATTGAATTTCAGGTTTGTTTTTGTCAAAAACACTTAATTACGAAAAGAAAAGGATGAAAACTCTTGAATTCTCAATACAAAACTTGTAGATTTACCCCAGTAAAATTATTAAAATCTCCAAGAAATTTTTTGATACTTCTCATCCAGAAATACTATTTAATTTTGGTAAAAACTACTTACAATTAGCTTAAATATCTTAACCAAGATGTATAGTCAAATGAGAGGTATTTTCATATAAACACTCTTCACATGAAACAGTTATTACAAAGAGATGGAACATGTAAAACATCTTCAGTAATACATAGAACCTCCTTTCAAAAATCTCACCTACTAAACTGAACATGCTCATTTTCTGAAGTTTCTTTTAAACGCAGCCATTTCTTGGTCTGTCATCACTGCCACTACTTGTGTTACCTGAGGATTTTCTTCGTCCATCTCCTGCGACACTAAACCTGTTGCCTTTCGGAGCCAGCTGAAACCAGAGAGGCCAAGCATAAATGACAGGGGAAGACAAAGATGAGACAGATCTTTGGGACTGCAGGGGTCCCAAAACCCAGAAGTGATAAATCACACTCTGACCTCATAGGGGCATGTCAAAAAATCTCTCTTATAGTTCACTGTGACCCTGTCTTCCTGGAATAATGTTGATTATGGCATCAGTCTGAAGATGAATGTTTGAAGTTTATTGTAGTATATTTAAAATTAAAAAACAACAAAAATGAAAAGTTCAAAATGAAAAATTGAACTGAGCACAACAAAATTTTCTGCAGAGGATATACCAACAAAATCTTGACAGACGTCATCAGATCCTTAAGGGACACCTAATACTGATCCTAAAAAGACTTGGGACTTTTGCAATACCTTCTCTCTCAACAAAAATAAATTCCATTACTGAAAACATACCATTCTTAAAAATACTTGAAATCACTGAATATAAAGTAATCTATACATTCTAAATGAAAACACCTTAAGTTATTTATGCCTTCACATGAAGTAAGTGTTGTTATTTGAATTCCATTGCCAACACCTTACAACATGTAGTCATTCTGTAAAACAAAGAAGGTGATTTTGTCATTAAGACTGTTGGAGATGATTAGCCTAGGACAGTCGGTTGACATGGCCTCCCAATGTTCTCCTTCAGAAGCTCACTTCCTGTAGGATGAAAGGTTAATGAGTTTTTTAACTTAAATCTTTGGCCAAGGTTGATTGGGTTCACTGTCTTGTCTTGCTGTATTTGGTGCTTTAAAAAACTATTCAAAAGTACTCATGGTTGTATTTGACTTCTGGTTTACTTTTTTTGGGCTCACATGGCTCTTGCGCCTTGTATGAGACTTGTTTCATTATCATCAATAATGTTTTCATGTCAGATTCTTCCTCTACAAGGTTAGATGTAAAATGAGGTCTTTCTGTGCCCTTCTTTCCTTTGCACTTCCTGCCAGAATACAAAGTCTGGGTCTTCATCAAAACCCTTTATCCATGATTTCCTGAGCCTTCCTACCAGACTTCTTCCTTCTTCTTCCATATCTACTATAATTCTCAATACATGCTTCCCATCTGCTTCCATCACATTGCAAAACCATCTCCATCTTGGATATGTGAATTATAATTATTAATATTCAGAAGATGAACACTTATTCATATGGAATAAGCCTATAGGTGCCACTGACTTGAAATTCACGCCTCCAAAGAATACGGTGTTCATTTGAAAGAAGTTGCAAAAGGCAATAGAAATTAAGGAAATAAGAAATCAGTTATCAGAAAAAAGATAAATTGATACTAACAATAAGAAGGACAAAGCAGCCCTGAAAAACATCATTTGGGCTCATGTAACACTTACTGACGTACATGCTACAGTTGACCTTACACTCTACTGTAAAGATCAGAGGACTGCCCTGTGCCTCATGAGGAATAGCCCTACCATTTGCAGCAACCCCATGAAGAGGAGGCGGCATAGTTTACAAAATACTGTACCCTGATAATGGATGCCACCATCCATACACTGGTATGACCACGACTCGCCTCTCCAAGAGGATCGCTGTCCATCTACAATGAAGGGACGGTATACCAACACTGCATGAGGGAACATGGCATGGCACTGACCTCGAATGCCAGCAGATCATGAGGAACACCACAATCCTTGACAGTAACAAGGACCAACACTGCCTTCACTACATGGAGGTCCTCATCATTATTTGGTGGAAACTCCACTTGACATTACTCAGGAGACCCTCCTTCTTCTGACCACCATCAGCAGAACAACGAAGTGTGCCGGAGATAACGTAACAGCTGCCCTCCTCCTCCTCCAAAGGCAAGTCCAGCGAGCAGAGCCCTTGGGGCCAGCCAATTGGCGCCAGGTTCGCAACCAATAGGAGAGCTCCCCAGCCATGATCATCCAATCAAAGATAACCCCCCAATTCTTTGTAAAACTGTTTTCGGGTATAAATATACCATGTATGTACTCCTGGTGTCATTCACCTTTTGTAAATGGTAGTGTAGACTGTCGAAACTTCAGGATAATACATGAACTTTGGTCAATTACTTTATTATTTACCCACTGAAATGAAGAAACTTAGTCAATTACTTTACAATTTACCCACTGAAATGAAGAAACTTATATGCAAAGTTGAGAGAAAGCTTTATTAGCTCAACGGCATAAAAACTGCCATTCTTTTCAATGAAATAATAATAATAATAATAATAATAATAATAATAATAATAATAATAATAATAATAATAATAATAATAATAATAATAATAATAACACTGTAATTAAACAAGGCAGTAAAGTGTACTGCCACTTCCCTCAATATTTACAAGGGGTTTAAGTTATCATTAACTATTGCAAGTTGTTAATATGCAGTAAGTACCAAGGTATTTGCTCTATCAACACTGACACCAATCAAACATGAACTTTTGGTTCATCTGAATTAGGGTTCACGACCTTAACTTAGAAAATAGAGCTAATGTTTTTTTTCCTTCACAAGTAGACACCACCCTGCCAAATCTCTGACTTACCTAATTTCATCCGAGCCAGTTGGGAGAGTGAAACGCCAAAACTTTCGTCCTGTAACCTTAAGAACCTGACTTTCAATTTCTGCCATCAAGTCCTCCAAGCCTAAAAGCAAGAAACTTTAATTTAGCATAACTTTCTTGAATTTAGCATAAAGCACATATTTCAGCACTATACTCTTTAACAATCTTCATATCAATCCTACATTATACATGACAAAGCAGTGGATTAACTGTATTTTAGTTCCAGGCCTTGAATGCAGATTTATATTTTCATATTAAATAAATGGGTCTCAACACTTTTTACACTTCAATGATACAGACCTATAACTTTCACTAAAGCTTCGAAACCACTAAAATTATAATGCGGTGTCACCTGATACTCGTATTTCATCAACTGCAGATTATCAATTAGCTATGTAAGGTATTGAAACAACTTTAGTATTATTCAAGATAAACTGATGCTCTACATATACAAAAACAACAAAAAGCTAGAAAAATTTCTATTTCTTAAGCTTATAAATCAAACATACAATATAAATGCCAACACAAATAAACAACTGATGATATATGGTATTTTTCTACTCATAACTTGCAGAAACCTAAGATTAGTTGAGAGTTCAACTAGCTATGCTTTCCTTCCATGGTAACAGTCACATTCTCTAACTTATATTTCTGACTGCAGTCACGTCCTAGGCTTTCCGGTAATAGTCACATTCTCTAGGCTTTCCGGTAATAGTCACATTCTCTAACTTATATTTCAAACACACTTGGAAATGATGTGAAGCAAATCTGGGGTTTTAGTACAAAATTTTATGTAGTCTTCACACGTACATCTTTAAAATCTTGCAACTACTGAACGGTGAAACATATGCTATGATGGAACAGATGGAAAAAATGATGAAGCCAAAATGTATCATACCTTGACCAGTTATACAGGACACTAACTGTATTCCACCAAATTCTTCAAGGGACTTATCGGTTACTAAGTCAACCTTGTTAGCTACAGTTATTATAGGTGTAGTTTTTGGGAGCGGCAAAGAAGACAATGTTTTCTCAACTATTATGCCTTGTAAATCATAATCTGGATGGTTGGCATCTCGAACATGGACCACAATGTCCTACAGAGTAGAGAGGAAAAGAGTTTAAAGATAAATCAGAAAAATCAAAACCATAAAAAATTATGTTTTATAAAAAAAAATATTTTTCATATATACCCATTAATCACAGTCTTATTCCATACCCACAACCTCAACCAAGAGGAATCAAAGAAAAATGAGAAAGGCACTGTAGTAACAATTACGGTAAAGGGGTTTTTCTGAAAAAATGTTTTATTCTAAATATATTATATTATATGTAGCCTGAATTGCAGTGTAGGAAGGAGAATGATGATAACAAAAGCTTGAAGAGAAGAGTAAGGGGAAAAAGTCTATTCATATTCCACTTCAGAGGGATCTTGTTCAGGGCCATTGTCATAAAGCACAAGTTGAATCGTCATCATATTGGAAAGCATAAGTTGTATCATCGTACTGGAAGTTTCACAGAGCAAAATCATAGGAGGAAGAGCAGGAAGCAAGACTGAAAGCAATGCTGAAGTTGACAGGCTCTCAATCAACCTGTCTACAGGTGAACCTAGCACCCAAAAACTTATCACGAAACAATGACACCACCTTCCTAAGATGCTCAACGAGGGATGCATCAGCAAATCATGAAGGCTCTTAACGAAGGCATGGGGTCAAGGGCAGAAGAGACAGGTAAAGGAGAAACTGGAAGATAAGCAGGTGGCTCGAAGATAGAGGTCATGAGCAGAGGGTAATAAGGAGACAGAAATCCTCTTGGCACAAAAGAGACAGCACAGAAGACATGGAAGCCTCATTTGTGGAAACTTGAGTCTTAACTGAAGGGAGTGACAGCATGGCTCAGCAAAGAAGAATCTGATGAAGTATCACCTAAGATCTGCATCATGTGACGCTTGTGAACTCCTCTTAGCACAAAGAAACCACTGATCCAAAATCCAGTTCATACACAATGAACACGTCTTCCGTGGAGAACAGCTGCCCTCTAATTAGCTGTCACAAAATGAATACAAACACACTTCTCCACACATGCACCTTAAAATGTGACATATTAATTATTACCTTGACCTAATAACAAGAAAAAAGGAAAGATTTCACTGGAGAAAAAACAACACTGAGAACAGAAATGGAGAACCAAGTAAAAAAAATAAAGATAGATTACTTACTGAACAAAGTAATTCTAGTCACAATAACTATAATGCAGTGGGCAATGACAGCAACAAGATGATAAACAAAAAACAAAGATACACACGGCAAAAATCCACCAATTGCTACGAAAACATCCACAGAAGTGAATGAAATGAATGGCACATCACACAAAATGCAAACATGCTAATCCTGGAAAGACACACTTCTGCGCACAACAGAATCACATGGGAGAATGAAACTTTTTGGGCATACAATGCAATTTGGGCATTTACATTAAGATCTTTTGTCTTTCAATTCTGGTATGACTAACAGCCATTTACATGAAATAAGACTATTTATAATTAATAGGTTCATAACAAAAAACACACTAAAGCGCCACTAATACACATTTCATAAATTATTTTAGGTTTATGAAATGTCTTTACGAAAGGTAATATATAAAGTACAGCTACTTTCATTTCTATAAATCTACAAATCATCCTAACATGTTTGAGCCATGTTCACAACCGAGACGGAAGTTTTATGAAAGAAAGGGCAAGTTCTCTAAGTTGGCACAGTCGCCCTTTGGTACAGTATCGTGACAACACTCTGACGTACAAAGTTAACACAGCATTAAACTCCACAGCAGTCAATACTTCTGCATAGTCAAGCTTGAGGTGGTACCTTTGTAAAGGCCAAAATGTTTTGACATGGGATCAATTCTAAAAGTTACCTTTCTAAAGCTATGGAGGCACAGAGGGATAAATGAAAAATCTCTATGCAAATGTAGGAAAAGTCTTTAATTCAAAGAAGGAAGTCTGTCTTTAGCATAGTTATTCAAGATTAATATCAATCATGTCCCAAGCTGTTTCTCATCAACAAGAATCTTGTCACAATCTTCCATAAATTTTAGAATTATGGCACTTAGATGCCAAGAGCAATTATCTTTTACAGAAACTGAAAATACCAAGAAGAGTGGTATGGAAAGGGAATGACAGACATAGGTCCCCTTCAAATAATGTCTGAAGTAAACCACTAAAATAACTTATAAGATGAGACTAATTACTCAAATGATTCAAGATACTAAGAAATTATCTAAAATTATGGACGAATTTTGAACTTACGGCACAAATAGCATCCTCAAGTGTGGCTCTGAAAGAAGCTATTAAATCTGTAGGAATTTCCTGTATGAATCCAACAGTGTCAATTAAAATCACATCAACACCACACGGAAGTTGGCCCCCGTGGGCTGTAACATCAAGAGTTGCAAAGAGATGATTCTTTCCTTCCGCTCTTTTGTCACCAGTGATAGCATGAATTAGGGAGGTCTTTCCTGCAACAAGAATTTCACATCTTGAGTGTGTGGATTGCAAATTCTAACAAAAGAAAAGGTCAAACATGATGACAACAAGATATATAATAATAAAACATTTCAGTGAAACTGTCTCAAAATATAAAGAAAAGCCACATTCTTTACTATTTACAACTACACTCTACCTGCATTTGTGTAGCCAACCACAGCAATAGTTGGAATATCAGATTTCTTACGATTCTGCCTTATGTGAGCACGATTACTGGCAATGGCATCGAGAGCGCTACGAAGCCGTTTCTCTCGATTCATCATCATCAGCTTCTCCTTGTCTCCAAAGAAATCTAAACGCTTCCTGCAAAGAAAATAATTTTCACAGTCCCAATTTTTCAATGGTATTGCTATAACTAATATTAATGATATTTTAGGAGAAATATCATTATCAATTAAATGGTTTAACTAGACCAGATATTTAACATTCTTAACTTTTATATCCCAGTACCATTGCCTTCAAAGACCAAGGTGAATGTGATGTTATGGCAGCAATCAAATATACTTTTGATGTCAAGAGTTCCATGCTACAGCAAATATTAAGGTGTAATTTTTTTGATAAATCTACTTTCAATATTTTTCCTTAGGACTAGTAAAGAATTTTGGAAGTGATATATGACATTTGCAAACTTCCGTTGAGATCACAGTGGCTAAGAATCAAATGGCTGCAAAGCCCAAAGAGTTGATTTGAAGGTGGAATGAACTGGGGAGATGTGGTGGCAATTATTATTATTAATATTAATATTATTATTATTATTATTATTATTATTATTAAGCTGTTTAACAAGGACACACGAGTTAAAAAGCTCAACTTTCACAGGACTGGCCTGAAAAGGTTTGCCTTAATGATGAATTTTAAATATTACCTAAAAAACTCTAGTTCTTTAGTTTTAACAACTGGATAAATAAAAATTGAAGATCACTCTGATAAAATTTCCTTACTTAATTTGCAATATTTCTAAAACTTGATTTCCGCTGTTGGTTCATTTGGACATCATTCTCTGCACACATGGATTGAGTCATGTGGGCTACTCAGTAAGTATCTATAATAATAATATCTGAGTGGATCTTGTTTGTCTTCCCCTGGGTGACATTAGGGGAGACATGATACAGCCACCCACTCCCTGCAAGCCAGTTTGTCCACCCAAGGTGGGGGCAGGGTAGGTAGGGGAATGGGAGGGTAGGGGAGATACCCACCCTTCTCCTGCAAACCCGTTTGTCCACCTTGGGTAGGGGCTGGGTAGGTAGGGGATTGGGAGGGTAGGGGAGACAGCAGCGCCAAGTTTTAGTGCTCGTAGCACGTGCCAACAAGCTTGTCAAGTAATAACTAACAGACCCATTTAAAGATGGGTTAAAATAACCTCAATGTAGTGTGCCTCTTGCCCTGAAGAGTGCATTAATCCAATGACGGGTCTGATCCATTTCAATTTAGGCCTTTTGGTCACTAGGCCTTTGCAAGTCCTGTCTATCCCAGAGCCAGAGCTATGATAAGCAATGTATCTGCTCGCTTCTATTCATACTATGTTATTTATTTTATTGTCACTCTGAGGCACACTATGTAATTTATTTTATTGTCACTTTGTGGTATACCAAAAGAAGTACAATGTGAAAAACATTGGGGTCAAAACAAATTGAAAATCTCCATAAATGAGGCATTTGAGTGGCATAAATGACTATGGAGTTGGATTTTGGATGATATATCGATGCAATTAGCAATAGAAAGGGTTAATTTGTTGTTGCTGCATTCACTATTTCATAAAATTACGTCTCCTATTAAATATATTACACACTTGAGACACTTAATTAGCAAGTGTCTGTTATTTACTTGTTTTAAAAATGCCTATTAAAATGGCATTTCTTTGCAGAGACCTCTTAACTGTTTTTGTTTGTAAAACGACACTTTTAGCAAAGATCTGCTCATTTTTTTTAATCGACACTTTTTAGTAATGGTTTATGAACTGTTGTTTATATGCTTTTAAAATGAAACTTTTTAGCAAGGCTCTGTGACTTGTTTTTATTTGTATCGGTCAGGGAAGGATTAAAATTTTACTTATGTTATTCATTTCATTCCTCCTTTATGCATGTCATCTGATTCTGGTGGCATTACTGGCTTTTTCTCGGGCTAAGATGTAAACACTGCTAGGCTGAAGCTGGTCAAGATCTTGCTCTTGGTTAGATCTGCCTGGGTGTCATCACTATCTTATCACAGCACATACTATTATTATTGTTGCATGCATTCACTCCTACAGAACCAGCCAAAAGGCCATGAACTCAGAAACTTCCATAAAAAGGATGTAATAAAGCATGTTAGAAAAAAGAAACAAAATTCCATATATTCATACTAACTTTTAGAGAAGTAAAAAAAATACATGAATAACAGCAAATACAACAAATAAACTGTGGAATATATCACATCTGAGACTATGAAAGACCATAATAGAAAGGTTTTGCTACAGGTTTCAGGACACTGATTATAGCTTAACTCCTAGTCAGGGTCCTGGTTTTAATGAGCCTTTTCCAAGTGTTTCTAACACTCATTGCACAGTTCATTTCATAACTTGTTTTGGCAGATGTTTTATGGAAGGATGCCCTTTCTGAATCCAACCCTCCCTATTTATCTTGGCTTGGAAAATATACCAACAAGTGTAGTTCCACTTTATGGGGCAAATGAGATGACTCAGAAGTCATAAATGAAAGTATATAAGAATCAATTTGGCAGAGTACAATTGAAAGATGGCTGCTGTCAGATTTCTTATGGTCAACCTCATCCTAGAGTGATGCAAGTGGGCCAATCCTGTCCCAGGATGATGCAAGCTGGTTAACTTTATCCTAGAATGATTGCAGCTGGCTAACCTTGTCCCAGAATATTGCAAGCTGGCCAACCCTGTCCCAAAATGATGCAATCTGGTCAGCCTCATTCCAGAATAATGCAAGATTGTCTAGGTCCAAGGTCTGGTGAACAGCTGCTCTGATTGGAGAGCTAGCCCTCTGCATCAACATGGAAGATGGTTCACTTCCCCAGGGAGGGAGAGTGGGCCAAGGGAACCTCTCTGGGAGACTGTCTCTTCCTGTACCTAGGCTATTTATTCCTGCTGACCAGAACAAATTATCCATACCAAAAGGTTAATTCATGATTTTTTTTTATTTGGAAGTAACTTAGAGGGAGTGATCCTAGGACCTACAAC
This sequence comes from Macrobrachium rosenbergii, assembly GCF_040412425.1. Classification (NCBI taxonomy): domain Eukaryota; kingdom Metazoa; phylum Arthropoda; class Malacostraca; order Decapoda; family Palaemonidae; genus Macrobrachium; species Macrobrachium rosenbergii. The sequence goes on from NC_089750.1 coordinate 73,309,609, forward strand.
CTCCTTCCTTTTTTAGTTTATCAAGCATCTCTCATACATGGGACAAGTCACTTGATCATCTTGCCTGCAGACACACCTTGCCTCTGCTATATGTGAATACAGAATGAAGGTTTCCATTGGGGGCAGTCATGAACATCAAGTATGAGGCATAAAACCCAATCAAAAGCAATTTACCATTGTCAATGCTAAACAGAGGCAACAGGGATACTGGAGATCTTGCCTTTCTTAATCAAATATCAAAAGATGAAAAAGAAAAATAAGGTGCCAAATAGACTTATCTGACTTTAGACAACTGAAAAAGTCAGTATGAAAGAACACAAAAACATAAATAAAAAAAATGTAAATAAATATCATACATAGCACAGCACTTTATGCCAATCAGTGTGAACACCAACTTACACCAAACAAATGCCACGCCCACAAACAACAGCATTACAAAAATAAAATTACAGTAACAATAAAAGATGCAGTACATTAAAGGGAGTATCCACACACATTTTGACTATGTACACAATAAGAAAAAATCTGGTTGGAAAATCAAGCATGAAAAAGACAACAATGATCATTAAGTCAAGCAACGCACATACAGTAATTAATAAAGGCAACACAAGAACAATTGTATCTAATGAAGACGACGGAAGTGATGGGATAGTAAATCAAACGCGGAAAATTTCATACGGAATAAGGTCATAAGAAAAAGATCTTTCTCCAATGGGAACATGCAAAGAAATGATGATTGCAACGGGTTAGGCACTGGGTTGCCTTAATTGAGAGAAGTCTTGATTAAAGACAAACAATGTGATTATAGGAAAACACCCTCACTCAAGAAAGACAACCTCACTGAAGACAAACCTCTTCAGTACAGAGGAATTGGGATTCAAAGCTTCATCTTTCTTTTGAACAGATCTTTATTTTTTGTATGAAAAAGATCTGCAGTACACAATACCATTTAAAAAAATAAAAAACACATGTAACAGTGTTCAAGCAATTACTGAAATCTATAAATGAAAATACTGGTAATGATCTCCCAAATGAAGTTATTCTCTACTATGAAACTAGCTTAAAAAACTACATCAATCAACTATGATGAACACTTACTTGATGTATGGTAATTCTGCAAGTGCAACTTGCAATTTTGCTTCTTTTGTGCAAGCACGATGTCGGAAAATCCCCAGAACAACAGAATAGCGATCCACCACCTTCAAACCAAAGGCTTGTTGTAGAGATCTGAAAAAAATTGTAATAATGCAGCCCACATCAACAAAATAAGAGTACCTACTACTAGTATGTCATTAAAGTCACAACATAAAATTTGCAAGAATAGGATCCAACACAAAAACAATAACAAAAAAAGTTCATGCAATGTGAAAATTGGCAAGTGAATGAGACGTAATGCAAAATCTTCAAAACCACCAAAGTAGTTTTGCAGACACCTAACCAATACAGTATACATAATTTTTTCCTACTGACAGGTATATCAGTTTTATTAACAGCTAAGTACCAAATAGGTCTGCCACGAATAAATACAAATTCATCAATGTGAGAGCAGACTTACACAATAAATAAAGGCGAGTTAGAGACTAGGGAAAGGAGTACTGCAAATGGAAGAACAAGTTTGTTTGACAAATTTTTGTTAAAACACAGTAATATTTAAAGCTCTTGCCTTGGAAACATGAAATTTGTTAGAAAATTTTCCAATCTTAAATGTTAGGCAAATACCCAAATAACAATTCAATCTGAACAAAAATTACATCAAATACTCACTCCACCTGAATTTTTTTCAGCATATCAATACTAATAAAAATAGAAGTAATTTCTTCTGACAACCGTGCTAAGGACACTAAACGTTCTAAAGTTCCAGATCCAAACACCAATTTTGAATCCATACTACGAACGGGGACAACCTCCTGGAAAGATTACAAAAAACTTGAAGATCATTCATTGGTAAAAATATGCAAATTTCCTTAAACCCTGAAGAAAATCCTTATCTAAAAAGTAAAGAGGTTCAAACAAAGGAAAAATCAGTGTGACTTATATAAAAATAAGAAATTATGCAGATTTTAAGCAAATGATCAAATTTCAGATGTATAAAACATCTGTAAGGCTTCCAGGATGCTTTATCATTTCAAAATGGCTGAGGGAGTGTTACAGCTCATGAATGTTATTATAATCATTATAATTATTGTCATCATCTAATTCTGGGTGAAAAAGTCTTAACGATGTCATAAGACTGCAAATAAAAAACAAAAGTATAAAAAAAAATCACGGCTTTTTCAATATCGATACCTGCATAGGATTTACAGCTTTCAAACAAGGAGGAACCTTTAGAAATTACACATACACATACATACTGTTGCACAAAATACAGGCAATATCTCTTTATACAGTATAACTCGCATTACTTGAACTAGCTGTTCTTTGCTGTCAAATATTGACGCAGAGCACACTTTGCAATTTTCACAAATGTGCAACCGAAGTGAGTATCAACAAAAATCCGATGTGGACTTTTCAAACTTTTTTTTTCTTTTGCTGTAATATGGGACACATATTTCATAATTTCTGAATAAATAATGATAAGTAAAAATATTGAATAAAAATAAATAAATAAACAAAGAAAAATAAAATAAATGAAAATATGTAAATAAAAATAAATAAAATATATAAAATAAATTAATTTATTAATCACACTTTGCAACTGGAATCATGACTCTCACACTGTATGATAGCGGATAACAGAACAGTAAATTCCATTACAATAATACAGAGAGCATGATTCACACAAAACATTCTGCATTCCTGTGGGTGGGTAGGAGGGTTTGGGTTGAGGTTTAACCCTGTACAGTACATTCAAGAAAAGGCTATAAAAAGTTATGCAAACTTTCCTATATTCACAAATTCTCTGCAAAAATTACTATAATGGTTTGGTAACTGTCGAAGTTCTTCACTAACGATGAAAAAACCAATGGCGAACATTTTTTTGTTTAAGACTTTTCCCTTTACCTGACGCTTTCTCAATTATTTTACTGTATGAATAACTATAATCAAATTAACCAAAAGCTTAAATTTACTATAAAGAAACTATAAAACATGAATCAGCACTTCACACATTAGGCTAGCACAAACAGCCAGATTAATTCCAGCTAAAATCTCTAAATCCCACTGCTTCAATTGAAGAGCCTCTTATAAACACGCACACTCTATATACCATGAAGAACGGTATCTCTCTCATGATCTCCACTGCTATTTTAGACTGAGACCACCGAGTTTAATTTCTTTAATACCATACATTTGACTTTAAGAGTTCATTTTTATAAAAACAATACAAGCAGTCCTCGCTTATTGGCAGCGTTGGTTAACGACATTTTGGTTTTACACCAATTTTCAGCATCAGCAAGTGGTTTATCAGCATCAGCAAGTGGTTTATCGGTGCTGATAAGCAGTTAACAGCACCAATGAGCAGTTTATTGGTGCTTCTGATATCGTAAATGCCATTTATCACCATAACTTTTGGCGACTTTCAGTTATTGGCACTTTGGCCGGGAACAGAACCCCGGCTGTTAACTGGGGACTGCCTGTCCTATGAAGTACTTGTTATTTGATATGTGACTCAGTGGTCTTGTTAAACTAATAAATAACAATAACTATAATGAAGTCTCTTCTTCTTCCTGTGTAGCTCACTCTCCTTTTCTCTGCTTCTCTTCTCCTTTTTAAATATCCTTATTGTCTTGATCACACACCACTTTCTCTGTATCTATAACACCTCGAAATTTACCTTCACCTAAATTTTTCTTCTACCTTGTTTTAACTCCGGTGTATTTACGTATATACTTATTTGTTTGTGAATCTAGTTACATTTAATTTCTTTAGTATCTACTGTAACTGTATTACTTTCCTCTTGGTCAGACTTTATTTTTAGGCATTCACTTCAGCGCAACTTTGTTCAGCAAGATAATGGTACTTTGGTTTGTTCGATATAGCCTAAATATGCACAAAATTTTAAAAGCAATATCACTACTACGTCATTTATATCATACTGAACAGCAAATACTGAGCTCTTTCTATTTTCCAAATAAGAGTAGGACATCATCAAAATTCATATGCACATCTACACACGACTGAGAAAAACAGAACACTGAAATGTCACTCAGAAAATTTAGACTTCCCAAAAAAAGATAAACTAAAAGAGATACAGTATTAGGAAAAGTAAGGATGGTAAAATCTGCAAAATTAAATTACAACCCAAATTAAACTACTCAAGTTACCTTACGCACAACACGAACTCCTGGCAATGTAGCAATCAAAGCGGCTGCTTCGTCTAACATCATTTCAGGCGTAGTCGTCATTTTCATGTGAGGGCCCCATTTCACCCATGGCTGCAACACTAAGACTCCCATGTCAAATCTGTAGTTTTCATGGGAGCTAATAAAGCCAAGGATATCTGAATCACTCCTCCAGGCATCAAATGCTGGGTCTACTAGAACACTGTCGTCAATCTGAGCCTCTGATTCTTCTTGGTCTGGAACTGCTCTCAGAGTTTTACTTTTCTTTTTCTTTGATAATGCACATGTTGTACTAAATAACCTTGTACACAGGACAGTATTTACAGAGCAATATGTGTTACCAAAGAGAATGGAGCCATCCCTGAGTTGCTTCATTTTAAAATTAAAAAGTCTTTGACTTCCATCATATCTATGGTTAAAAACAGGAGGCAAAGAGCACCTGGCAAACTTAACTATTTGAACTTTACCACTTGTGAAGTGGGACCAGACACTCTGGCACAACTTATGGACATGAAACTGCTTCCCAACATTAACAAGAGAATGCATTTTGCTTAAATTAAATAGCTGTCACCACTAACAAAATTAATTACAATTTCACAGTAACATGTTCTATACGAAATTCAGTTCATTCATCGTCATCATCGGCCACTGGTGTTGGTCGCTCCGAGATTGGATTGAGATAGGTGTGTTTGTCCTCTGCTGCCATCCAACCTTCTTGGCAAGACTTCGCTCTCACAGATGTCACTTTGTAGGCAACAGCACAAGCTACTAAACTTGAAAATATAATGTGATTTTTTCGGCTATATGGAAGGTAGTTCATTAACAAATGCTGGGTTATGTAAGTTCCACCGAATGCTGTAAAAAAATAAATGTTGAAAATAAATTTTTGCCTTTCAAGCTGACAACTAAGAACCACTTAAATACTACTTCTTGTAATTCTGGTATGAAGAGTACTAGTTAAGCATTTACCAGTTAAGCATTTTTTTTACCCCTAGGATGAAAAAGACACCACACAAGTGAGGTCACACTGCCAAAACTCTTTTCTCTTTTCAACTTGAACCTTCATTTGTATTTGTGCCCTCATGTTATTTTATCTTCCAGCTCAGTATGAGGTTGGTTCAACTTCAGAAATCTTGGGCAAAAATGCAGTTTGGAAGAAGGCAAGTGAAAGCTGTAGTGTTTGTTCAGATGTGATTAGTAAGACCTGGAAAAAGGAGAGAGAGAGAGAGAGAGAGAGAGAGAGAGAGAGAGAGAGAGAGAGAGAGAGAGAGAGAGAGAGAGAGAGAGAGAGAGAGAGAGAGAGAGAGAAATAAATCAACAAGGAAAGGAACTGCCTCTTCCTCCAACTACTGGAGATTATAGAAAAACTGATAGCAGGGATAATAATGTTTACACGTGTAACATAAAAGAAAATCTAAAATCGGGACATGAAATCAGGCAAGGAAAAGAGGCAGACATTGCAAAATATGACTATGGAGCAGCATAGTGGAGGCAACACCAGAAGCAAGACACATATAGTGATTAAAGGAAGAAGGAATAAGTGAAGAAATCATGCCTCTCAAAGTGTTCAACTTGTACTTCATGAGAAAACATAAGAATAAGTTCAAGCAGACTGAAAGGAGCAGCAGTATAGAAAAACTTATAGACAGAGGAGTTGGGTAAAGATCCTGGAGAACTTCTCTTGCTTTTTTTATTTTCAGTCTTTGAATGCATACTTGCTCTTGACAGCTGGCAATGATATAGTCTATGTATGTCGTACTATTACAAAAAAAATTACAAAAAATATAATGGACAACGACAGCGAGATACTATGAGTAAGTGTACAAAGAAAGTGTTATTTATATGAAGAGAGGCACAGTTTTTGTCACTTTGTTGCTGTATATGACCACACGTTCTTGCAGGATACCAAACACACGGAAAAAAGAATTATGCAATAACACAAATGCAGCAAGGAAGGGGAACAAACACCTTAGGATTAAGATCATTATCAAATACTGTAGTTTAACCATGACATTGAGTAGACTTTAAGAAAACAGATAAAGAAATGATCTTCACATATAATGGTACTGGATTCAGGACCAAAGCTTGATACTTGAGTAAGGGGTTGGATGAGAGATTTGGAGGTCCTACTTTACTCAGGGACCTCTGACACCCCTAGAGGTACCATATCTTGCCAAATGCTTAAACGGTTGTTCCTTGTACAGACACCATAAGCTACAGTAAAACAATGTTTAGTGGTTCACACAAATTTTAAGCTTGATAAGCAAAGTGTTATTGTTGATAAGAAAAAATATAACACTGACTTTTTCACATGAATGGTACTTTGTTTCATAGTTACAAACTTACACTAATGTTACCTTGGCTAGTTTACTTAGTAAGCACGTCTGCTCAGGAGTTCTGTCACTCTTCTGACTACCCTGGGTAATGTTATAGTTTACAGACACTTCTCACCATTGTGCTGTAGCAATGGATGTCTGGGCAAATCAGTATAGGCAAATCAGTATATTTCAGTCCCAAATATAAAATAGCCTGAGTTCAAATCTTCTGCTGGAAGTGAAACGACAGACTGAATGGAAATTAAAAAGACATATTAAAGCTGACTCTCAACTCCATAGAGAGACTGAATAATTCCTGAACTATATCACAGTTCACTGAGTGATATGTAACCCAAGCTCAACGCAAGGCAATGTAATTTCTCACGTAAGAAGACCCTTTGCCAGACAAAAGCCATTAAAAAGAATGGCTGTCTGGATGCTACAGTTTATATTGCAGTTTCTCAATCGCTCAAAAGAGTTTCTTTGCAGCAGCAGGTAAATTATATAACAGCTGCCCAATGTGCAGTTATTCCTTAACATTTCAGTGGTTATAAACTCAATGACATCAAGACGCCCATTCTTTTTATTAAGTTCATAATATTATTGTTCTTATATTATTAAGTAGTCTGTTTAAAGTAATTAGCAACAAAAATAATTCAGCAGCTAAAAGCTGTCATGAAGAAAATAGTGTTAAAGTAACAGATTTTCCAAGACAAATTACAATGGTAACTTGAATTTAACACCATCATAAGTCAATTGCATCAAACAATGACATAAAACAAGCCAAAAAGGCAGTTAACAAAAAAAGGCTCCTACAAAACAGATTTCCCACATAAATGAAAAAACTATAACTCAGGGACATAGCATGCTATTCTAAAACAAAAATGAAATAAAAAATAAAAAGTTGAAAATTTTTCTTATATATATCAACATTTGGAGAAAATTAAAAATATTCAGACAGTGGCTCATGATGCCTAAAAGTAGTGTCATAGCCTCTCTTAAATCTATGAGCACTGCCATTCATGTTACTGTCAAGATGGCATTCCACAGCTTGTCAGTAGAAAGAATAAAAAAATCTCTCCCTGAGCAGTGTGATATAGTTGCATATCTAAAGAAAATGGTTGCTAATTTTCAGCAAATTGAGCTGCACACACACACTAGTACTTGAAGTACTACCACTAATGGCATTAATGGGACTCCTCTACTGAAAGATGACCTAACAAGGTATCTTCAGACAATATTCTCAATCTGGATTACCAAAGTTAGTAAAAAGGAGACCAACAGGGCAAGTGATTCTGTCTGGTAGATATAGATCCTAGGAGACTACATTTATCCGCATGGAAACAATATTTGGAACAGCAGCAATAATATTTTGTTCTTTGTGGATTGAAGAAGCTTTCCAAATAATGCCCAAGTTTTCTGGCAGAAACAGAAGATAGATTTTTTACTTGTGTTGAAAATGAAGCTTAGTGTCAAAAATAATAATGAAAAAAAAAGACAAAGTATGGTGATGCTAACAAGCAGTAAATCGTGGAGCGAGAGGATGGAGCAGTACAAGGATTAGGAAAAGCATTTCGCAGCAAGAATTGCATCAACTCCTTACAGTACTAACCTATATTTAAGGCACACAATCAAACTGAGAGTAAAGACTAACCAACAAAGGTGCTGAAAGTGTCCCCTTCAGAATACACATAAAAGGACTTATGATTGCCAAAAAACACATTCAACAAAAACTATGCTTCCAATGACTTGAAAAACTGTGAAGGAGTTGAGGTAATTCTCCTCCAAACCTTTAGGTTATGGTGTGTCTAGCTTGTCTTGGACATAACAATGTCAATCTACAGAGCAGCACAAGTAAACGGATTTGCTTCTTGTATGGATGGTTGTTTGAACTCGGTAGAGCATATAATTAAATGTATATACAATATATTATATTACTGAAAAACAGAATTGCTATCATCAACAATATTATTAACATAAACTTTCGCAATACTACTTGATACCACTGCAACATAAGTGAAACGCATCAAGTTGATGTTGGTTCAAGTGAAATTTTAAAATACTTGCAGATATTACAGAGTATTTTATAAAGAATTTATGACTTGTCTTGACAAACTGTAACAGCACAACTAGAAACAGTATGCATTTGTGAAGGCACAAAATATCTAAACTGAGTCTTACCCAAACTAAAACCTGACAGCCCAGTCAATAAAGTGCGAGACATGCATTCCATATATCCACCGAAAGCAGGAAACGCCTCTTTGTATTGATTGATTAGCTCGCTGTTGTTGTTCATATTTCACTGAAACAAAGAATTTCAATTATTCAAATCTGAAAGTCTATCACACTGCTTCAAATCTGCTAATTTTGTTACCATCAAGATGAAACAGAAATATATTCATAATACAGATCAGTATTTAACACAGGAATTTCAGTAGTATTTTACAAGAAAAGTCAGGCTCTCAACATTTATGTATACAGTATTAAATACAATTCACTCAAACAATATATCCTAATATATCAAGAAATACATGTCTATTTAGAAAAAATTAAAGGTTAAACAGCTTTCACATAGTACATTTTGGTCTAAATCTAATGAAAACATGTAAGTTATTCTTCTGGGTCACTGTCCTGTATATAAAAAATTTCCACTGATAAATGATAAATATATACAGTACTTGCAATTAGAAGTGAAAAACTAGATTATTCATATTTATAATTGCTAAAAATTCTCCATTCAGTTATGATAGGAAACAAAAAGGCTACAAACAAGTTGCAAAATACTGTTCATGTTGCATAAACAAACACCTCTAAAATCTTTTCCTGATACTGAACTTTGAAAACCTGCAAGGTTTTAGGTACCAAAGCTAAATTCAGCTTTCTAATCAACTAAGTGTAAAATACATCCTCAGCATATCGACCCACTCCTGTTCAGCCTGCCGATTTTTTTTCACTTAACCACCTGACAGCTGAAGAGGTGAATTTGCAGCATAGGAACTCCTCACAGATGGGCTTGGATGATGGCCTAACATTTTTCATTCATGAATCAGAAAACTATACTACCATGAATCTTGCAGTTATCCATAACACCAGCTACATTTGTGACAAGTTGTTCCTACTGATGGGAGTGATAACTGTATCGTTACAGTCCACTTTATTAAACTGGATAGCTTTAGGGTGGTAATATGAACACAAATTTTGACTAATCTGTCACATCCAGGAGTGTCATGTATTGTGGAAGATACTAAGCCTGGTTCTCTGATGAAAATCAATTGTGTCTTCTGTGTTATAAGAATATCCTGTTCTTATACAAAATGAAATAGATTCATAATAAGTGTATAATCTCATAGAACAAAAATAAAGGCCTTGAAATTATCACCATCAGTGTGCTTAAAGATACAGATCAGTAGGATGGATGGTGATGAGACAACTTATCATCTGCCACTACTAATCTTTACACAGAAAAGAGTTCCATCCAGAATCTAACTCTACCTCATATACACTAATTTTACTGTGGTACATTTACATTGTCATTACTAGGTAACTGTTTTTCACTTGTCAAGGATGACCAAACTCTTTGTGAGATATAACATCATTTCAGTTACATCATCATTCACCAGATGTGGTTTTCTCCCGTTAGCAACTGAATATTCGACGTGCTAAAAGGAACCAGTGGGTATGTAACCATGTTCCTACAAAGGTGAAGCATCGGGCAGATGGTTTTTTTTAAATCACTTGAAGGATCTTTGAGGAAGAGGTTTCTGTAGAGGCTAAGAAATCATCCTCCTTTTTAACTTTTTTCTTGGTTTAAGCTATCAAAATGGGCAGTTCTAAGTGTTTTTAGAGGGGTTTTAAGCATTCGCAGATTTGACCTATTCGCGGGGGTGTGGGACGCATCCCCAGCGAATACGGGGGTTCACTGTAGTCCTGTACAATTATTAGGCTGGACGTAGGACAGGGAAAGGATTAACCAATTCTAGCCAGTAATTCTGCAGAAAACCTTCACCAGACGCTGTGTTTAGTACCAGCCCCTCGGGGATGAACGTAAAAACAAAAAAACATAGGTGGCATATTTCTCTCATCACACCTGGACTGCATTATATACACCCTTTGTTCAGTCAAAATATTGTATGGTAGAATGCAGAGTAAGGGGTCCTGGCTTACTTGGAGGAGGGAGGGGGTAAAACTGCAACTACTACCATGGCGTGGTTCCTGCCAATTGAGAACTATAATATTTACTGGGTACTGCCTTTTGCTAATGTTTTAGTTTATGTTTATGCCTTTTATATGTTTATGATATCTATAATAATCTGTTGATGTTTTTATATCCATTTCCAAGGGGCAGTACTAAACACGGTGCCCATTTTGCAAGTAAACTGATATTTACCAAACCTGAGGGATGCATTAACTGTCTTCATTACATTATAGGTTTCATCAAGGCACTGTAACGAAAAATTCACTGGTAATTCTATATATTAGCTCCGCGCCTGATTTTACCTTTTCAACTGGTTTTTTCTACACTTTTAGGAGTTCTGATACTGGCGGTGCATCTGTTTGTTGTCGGCCAAATGGAATGTCCCTTTGCTGTATTTAGTACTGGCCCGGGGGGGGTGGGGGGTAGCCATACGTTAACAAGTTGTTGCACTTGCCGGACGGGATATGAACCATTCGAAACAGACGTACCCGTGCTCTGTCTTTTGAAGATCGCGTATGGAAACCCCTTCTTGGATGGACTTCGGGGGTTAATTACAGGTTAATTAGACTCGAGCGCCAATAATGAAAGGTAAATTCATAATTAGCAACCAAAAAACTGTAGAGAAAGTCAAGTTATAGTGCCGTCGGCGACACGGAGCTACCCTATAGTTCTACCAACTTACTGAAGGGCTGGTACTAATCATGCTGAAAGGCCCGAGGAGTGCCGTGTTTAGTACCAGCCCGTAGAGGACGAGAGCAAAAACGTAAACGACAGACGATAAATTTCCCAAATGTCTCATCTGCGCAGCATTATATACAACCTCTCTATATTTATCAGTCGTGAAATTTTAGCAACAGGCAATATCTTTGTGCGGCCGTCTCCATTTACCAATACGGTGTACCCCTCAAGCTACTGGTGATATATAACCAAACACCTTAAAACAATATACTGTATTGCCTAAATTTGCCCAAATTCAACATGTAACATTATAAATTTGGTATAAAGAAACAGACTGACTTACCTACGCAGCTGATTGACAGCTACATAGGATAAGCTTAATCAATCACGGCTGCCTTAGGGTACTACGACTACCGTGCCGGTGAGGTGCTTTAATCAAAAATAAACATAAAATTGTCTCTTATTTTGGCCTAAATGACTAACCTTGTTACTGTCGACTTCTGTGAGCCGTCAATTAATAGATTCTGCCCCGTCTGTGCCGACAAGTCGGGAAAAATAATATTAGATAACTCGACATTACACAACAGTGTCTAGCGTAATTTGGAGATGGTGGTGCCTTTGTAACGGCTCCCATTTCTCCTCTGTTTTCATGTCCGGACGTCTTTCCGTTACTTGAATTCTTTTTCGCTATTTTTAAAATTAAACATTAGAGAAGAATGTTCGTTATTTTATCTTGGTCTTTCTTGTATTCGTGCTGAATAATATCATCTCAACGTCTTCCACAGAACCGTAAGGTATACAGTATGCAAAAAAGTATCCCAAACCTTTCTTCCGGGTCTGCATTACGTTGTAAACATTGCTAATCTTCATTCTTTCTCTTCTTGCTAAGTTTAATTTATTAATGATCAAGCAGTGAACAAATCTATTTGGCAATGCCTACTCTCACCGTCCCCCGTGCCCCTAAAGTACTTTAGATTAAAATTTTATGCATTTTTGGGAAACTTTTCATCAAACAATTTCGAAATTTTTACTTTCACCTAGGATGATCAAACTTTGGGCAGGAAAGGGTTAATCGCATTACAGCGCAGAAAATCCACAGTATTTCGGATAAATGTTGTTGAATAAACTAGTCTTATGCCAGCACGGGTTCGTGCTCCTGAAACAGCCTGTAATGTGGGCTATCGAATCATGGTGCTTAATAGTTGTCGTTTTGGCCAACATTTTTATTTGTTAACCGAGATATCTGTGCAGCTGTTAGCGACTGAAAACTCACCATAGACCCCAGATTTACCTGCTTTACGTCGGACATGAACAGATAACCAGTGGTTTTAAATTTTGAGAAGTTTCTTAGCCTTTGTGTCACGGCCTTTCTTAGATTTTGGTTTTGAATTCTCTTGCTCGACAGGACACTTGAACTCACTTTCCCCTACTTGTTTATTTTGTGGTATTTATGTTATTATCACCTCCTTTTTGTTGTTACTGTAACATTGTTATTCATTTGATAAATACAATCTTTTATGCAATTAATTTCACTCTGGTCTGTTTTAACTTCTACCACATAGGCTGTTGATTGTGTGAAACCCTGCTTTGCAAATTCAAGGCTTTTTAGGTTGTCTCAAAAGAGTAGCCAGTAATTTTATAGGAATACTGATTCAACATTTAAATGCAGTGTGCGTCCACATATTTATTTTTTTCCTATTTGTAACATTGATAGTCTAGTTGTAATGAACTCCATGTTTAGACTTACCGTCAACCAGTCCAGAGCAGCCTATCGAACTACTTGCCCCTGTATAAGTAGGCTATGCAAATTACAATACTTACTTTTACCTACAAGGTGATATGTAACGCCAGTAAATTTCATAATATTCTTGCTCCAAAGGTGTCCCCAGCATAACTTCTGTTTTCCTTTTTGCTGCAACAGATGCATAATAACCCTTCTCCCACAGGGATTGAGAAGAAGCACGAATATTCTCAATGCACGTTAACAGTTTTGGATCCTTGGGCAAATTTAACACCTTCAAATTTTCAAGAGAGCAAGTTGGAATCATTTAGAGTACTTCACGTCAGTAAAGACCAGATTTGAACTGATTTCCTTTCTGAATGTTTAACATGCAGATCTGAATAACATCATGTCAGCTTTCTCCAAAGATCCCTGCTAACATTAGTGTGGAGATCCTCTGCTAAGTGAACATCTTCAACGCTGTTTTAATTTGTGGAAATAATGCTTTATTTCTATATTTTCTTATAATTTTTTAGGTCTTTACATACACAGCTTTAGCATGGCAAGGGTGTTTGACTTATATAGGTTGTTTACGCAAAGGGACTCCACTATGACGTGAAAATAATATGAATAAATAAATACTGCATATTACTTGGTTCTTGTAATACACAGTACAACAAATGTCCAATAATGACAGTGCAGGTGGTCGGATATTAAGAAGACCAAGGAAGCTGATTGATATCTCCATAAAGAAAACGGGAACACAATAATTTTCAAAACCATCTTTTTTCCTCTTTCACCTGAGGCGAGATCTGTTTTCATTTTTCGTGAGGGTGATATTTTAGTTGAAGTCAGTAGCCGAGCAAGTTCTTAAAAGCTCCTGGCTTTATAATTTTCGCCTCATACATCCGCAATAAACGTACTCGACAGTTGATTTGGTGGCTTCGAAGTAAAAGTTTTTTATGATATTTTTTCTTGCCCTGTGCTTGCTGTCGAGGGATGAATTCCAAGCTTCAAATATATCCACCAGAGAAGCAAGGGTTTATATGGAATTTTCAAGAGTAAACTTATGCTATATTTCAAGGAGCTTCAGTTCATTTGTGGTACATAAACCACCATGGGCACATTTATAGAGCCAACTAGTACAAAGTTCTGTTCCGTGCAGTACCCATGACAGAGCACTGTTGACAGCCAACTTGTCAAGAGTTCTGTTGTGTGCAGTAACCATGACAGAGCCCTGTTGGCAGCCAACTAGTCAAGAGTTTTGTTCTGTGCAGTAGCCATGACAGAGCACTGTTAACAGTGCATTCATATTTATGAAATTTACCTCTTTGATAATAAAATTTTGTTGCCAGTGCCTCACGATGAATAGCTGTGAGCCACACAGTAACCACGTCCCAGGGATTGTGTATCTATCACCAAACCAGTCCTGGAGCCCCATTTCATACTTCATCAGCTCTGAATCCTACCTAACCTATTCTAGGGTCGTATGTTATGCATAACTAAGCCAAGAGCTCCATTGCCTACCTAAGCTATTCTAGAGTTTCGTGTCTTATGTAACCAATCCCAGACCTCAATTTCATACCTTACTTGTCTTAGGACTCCGTGCCAGCCATACAAAACTTTTCCTCTGGCCCTCCCTAACAATCTTGGGAACCCATGTCCTACCTAATACCTTCTAAGGAACTATGTCTTACCTAACATCCCACGGCCTCTTGTCCTCTCTAGCATGCCCTTGGGCTTTGTCCTACCTTACCCTTCCTTGGATCCACTATTCTACTCAAGTTCTTTGGCCCAATGTCCTACCTAAATGGTCCTGGGACCCCGAGTCAAACCCCAATCATCCCAAGGACGCGTGTCCTACCTAAGCTATCCCTAGACTATGGGTCCTATCTAACCCATTCCAAGACTATGGGTCTTATCTAACCCATTCCCAGACTATGGATCCTATCTAACCCATCCCCAGATTGTGGGTCCTATCTAACCCACCCCAAGACTATGGGTCCTATCTAACCCACCCGCAGACTATGGGTCCTATCTAACCCATCCGCAGACAATGGATCCTATCTAACCCATCCCCAGACTATGGGTCCTAGCTATCCGACCCTAGGGCACCATGATCCTAGCTGCTAATGGTTCGTGGATAAGCAGTAAAGCTCTCTCCTGATTTTACCGAAATCTTTTTGCATAATTTTAACTATATCTATATTTTCTGTGTGGGTTAAAGATACCTCCTCTTGGCAAAGTTCACAGGAAATCAATACAACAAAACTGACAACTTGTACCTGTATTTCAGGTTGGTTGAAGGTACTGCACTGTCTTCATTCTGGCGAAGTTGGCGGAAGATTCATTATAACCAAAATGGTCATACAGACGAATGGATGACTGATCATACATTTGGAAAATAAAGGTTAAGAAAAAAACAAAAGGAAGAGAAATGAAATATACTTTCTCCTTTGTTTTCTTTTTTTTGGTTTGCAGACAGGAAATACTACCAACATCCAGCGTTTTGTTGTTTCAGCTTTCGTTTTCAGAGAACAAATAAATGAAGCCTTTAATGCGTACAAGAAAAGAAAGCGATCCGCATTCATATAACCTTCATTTAACACATAATTAAGAGCACTTCTTTCATTTCGCTTATTCCATGCTTTTTTATATATACAACAGGGAAATATCAGGTCAGAAACTCAGAGAGGACTTCTTCTTCTTGTATATGAATATCTTACAGTGTTCATCATAACATTACGACAAATTATTCGAAAGAAAAGTAATAAAAACGTGAATGCAAAAACATGCAGGGGTTAGGCCTACTTGTCTTGTTGAATAGGTAAACTCAAATTACAATGTATAAACCATGAATGACATTATACAGACGCCTTCTTAGCCAGCTGCTTTAGCTGTGAGAACATGGAGTCGTCAATTAGAAAGATATTCGTCATTCACTTACACTATAAATGACACACGAAGTACTTATATCATCAATATCGGGCATCACTTGATACGGTTTAGCCACACGTTCTCGGAAAAGCAAATCAGGAGGAGAGTTTGCGGGGACAACTATGCGAAGGACACAATGATATAATATGTTTTCTTTTTTAGATAATTATATTCTTTTGTGAAGGACAAGACGGAATATATGCTGTTATGTGGTTTATACAATAGGCGAGGTTATTTACATACAAGAATATGTTTTTTTATATAGATATGTGAATGTATATGTATATAGAATATCCAATTAAGGCGGAGTCAAACTCAATATACATTTTTTTTACATAAGGGAGAAAGGGAGTACATGGTTTCGAAAGGAAAGAAAATATAAACACTAGGCAAAAGAGTTGTTCTCTTATTTTCAAGACCCACAGAAGCGTCAACTGACGCTGATGAATATCGACACATTTCTTACAGTTCTGGACTTTGGCGAGAGTTAAGAAGAAGAAGAAGACGAAGATGAAGAAGAAGAAACACAGAGTGCAGGAACCGTTACAGCACTCGTCCGTTTCTGCTCCCCTTCTCCAATAGCCATATACTCTATATTTTCATATTCATGTGTAGACCTATCTCTGTGTATATGTGTATATCATGTATATACTGATAAATATATATAGCTCATATATATATTTGTGAACTTGATAATATACATACTATCATACATAAATAAAAGTATGTCTGTACACCCACGCTGACACTCAAACCACACACGCACACATTTAATATATATATATATATATATATATATATATATATATATATATATATATATATATATATATATATATATATATATATATATATATATATATATATATATATATATATATATATATCAGGCAAAATTAAATAGGAGCATGAGGAGTATATGTACCCATAGCCACATGAACATAAATGATGCAGAAGCTCATGAATACACAGTGATACGTAACTGCAATATATATATATATATATATATATATATATATATATATATATATATATATATATATATATATATTCACAATGAAAGTTTTTGGCACTTGTTACTTTGTTATCCTGCTTCGTGTGGACATATGATTTATATATTTTTAACTTTGAATGCAATAATTATATATATATATATATATATTATATATATATATATATATATATATATTATATATATATATATATATATATATATATATATATATATATATATATATAGTTATGACTGTGGAAGAATGTATGAAATCTGATCCTACGCCTGTGTTAGACCTGGACAAGAATTTTAAAAGTGATTGACAATAGGTGTAAGACTGTGTCTGAGTCCTTTCCTCTCTTGATGGCCTAGTGGTAACTGTCACGACCTCTTCACATACCACAGGCTACAAACTAGAACCCCGTGCTCTAGAACGGGAGGACTCTGCTCTTGGCAAGGCTAGTGGATGTCCGATACGTAACTTCAAACAGACAGGAACCTGTAAGTGGTTAACTTATTAATCTTTGTTCCTTTGGACTGGGCCTTCTAACCATTCTTGATAATCTTGAGTTCTTCTAATAATATTTGTCTTAACTGAGACAAAGTGAAGAGGATGTTGACAAGAGCCCTTTCTACTTTACTGAAAATGTGTAGATTGTATATATACCAAATGGCACTTATGATTCTCCTGTACAAAATGTAAATGCATATCAGTGTACTTATGTTTTCCCTGTGCATAACAGCAATAGTCTATGGGAAACCAACTCCACGTTCAGACTTGCCGTCGTCCAGCCCAGGGTCTGCCAGCCTCTCTCGTCACTGGCATCTATTTAAATAGGGAGAATGAAGGTACCTTGGTCTCCTATGTAACTTCCCTAGGAGTGAAGATTGGCTGTCTTGACTCTCTCTCAGACTGCTGTTGCTTTTTCCAAATATGCACCACATTGTTTGTTCTAAAGATATGTTTATAAACACTAAAAGTGCTTTTTATCATGCATCTACTATCTTTCCTGTGGTATTTCCTTAAGTGATGAAAAATGTATGGTACATCTATAATATATGTATGTATGTGTGTGAGTGTGTATGTTCTTATCTCGTCCAGGCCTGATGGAAGGAAAAGCAGGAAAAACAGAAGGATGGAGAGAAACCTAAACCTTTGCAGGAGAGGAAAAGAGTTAATCACCGATCTGAGTAATTGTGAGAAGTGGTGGCCCGATGGGATTTATGAGTCTACCTCAGAAAAGGAGGAGGGGGAGGAACGGGAACTCGTTTCTAAGCTCTGTGTGGTAGCAGCCAACAGAGTATCTGCAGAATATGACCACAAACCTCCACCAAGGCTGAACAGTCAATTCTTCCTTTGTCCTCAAACAGTACCTTCGTTAGATCCAGATCTCAAAAATGCAAGTCACTGGATCCACCTTTGGGGACATTTACGAAAAAAATCTGTGCAGCTTTTTTTTTTGGGGGGGATGGGGGTTCTTGCACGTGAAATAAGTCTAATCCTTCGGGCCAGCCCTAGGAGAGCTGTTAATCAGCTCAGTGGTCTGGTAAAACTAAGGTATACTTACTTTTTCACCTGCCCTTAGAAAACTGAGAGAAGTTCAATGTCTCAAACAAGGATGGACAAGGTAGACAAAAAAGAATGTTGCCCTCTCTCCCGGGTAAGTCTGAAGTTGGCTGAATACCCCAAATTGTAGACAGAAATGGCAAGCTGAATTACATTTTAATCAAAAGGAATTCAGGAATTCGGCAGATACTGCCTTGAAGGCATGCAAATGGACTAGGTTGGGTGATTATCTTTCAAGTATACTTTCGAAATGAGAGGCGAAAGGTGGAGAAAGAACAACGTTTTTCTGCTCTCATGGAGGGCACAGACCACAAACTTTGTTGCTTAAGCTATCAATTCTTCCACTATATATATATATATATATATATATATATATATATATATATATATATATATATATATATATATATATATATATATATATATATATATATATATATATATAATTTCTGCAAAATTTTCCATTCATGTGCCTCTCTAACCGATGGTTTCTTACTCCAGATCACACGAGCAAGTTATAAAATGATCTCTTACGGACAGGTACCTACAGAGTAACATTTCATAAGGAAAATAGGTAAATCTATGTAGTGTGTATGTATGTTGCTTAACTTTCTCTCTCTATGGCTAATATATTATATATATACATTTTAATATATTATATATATATATACATACATATATGTATATATATAATTATATATATAAATATATACATATATATATATATATATATATATATATATATATATATATATATATAATAACAACTAACCTCACACAAACATATATACAAACACAATCGCATATACACACTACACACATTGTATATATATATATATATATATATATATATATATATATATATATATATATATATATATATATATATATATATATATACACGCACACAAGTGTGTATGGAAAGTCACGCACATAACATTATACAGCAATAATGTACATTAAAGTCATTGGGTGGGCCAAGGCATATACATTTTCATACTCTCCTTCCATTGAATCCCAAAGTGTATCAGCTCTCTTTAACAGCATTGGCAATGAACATCTCCGAAGTGTTATTTCCTCCTTAACCTGTTCTCTTTACTTCCCTTCTTCGTGACCACAATATAAGAATCTTAATATCTACTTTATATAAGTGTAAGTATCTATAAGGAAACATTTTTTTAGAGTACATTTTAGGTTCCACCTCAAATGATTCTTTTAAAAAGTAAGAGAAGGGGTTTCTCTCTATCTCTCTCTCTCTCCCGATAGGCAACGCTCTCTCTCTCTAAAAAAAAAAAAATTACAATTTTAGCACCATGGGAACTCTGCTGATTAGGCTACCATTTCTTTATACTTTTTTTTGGGGGGAGGGGGTTTGTCAAGTGCGCAAAGAATTAGGAAAAAATATCTTGCTCTCATATCGTGCCAAGGTATTCTAAACTGATGGCTGTCTGTTCCCAATTTAATGGAAATGTATGAGTCCAGTTTTAACCTGCCAGTGTGTCTGCCAACGTATGTACAGTACAGGTCCTTCTGCCTGAATTTCTCTATCTGTCGAACTTTGCATGGCTGCATTCTTCTGGGACTTACTGCAGATGGCTGTGTTCTTTTGGGACTTACTGCAGGTGGCTGCATTCTTCTGGGACCCACTGCAGATGGCTGCATTCTTCTGGGACCCACTGCGGATGGCTGCATTCTTCTGGGACTTACTGAAGGTGGCTGCATTCTTCTGGGACCCACTGCAGATGAGTGCATTCTTCTGGGACCCACTGCGGATGGCTGCATTCTTCTGGGACTTACTGCAGGTGGCTGCATTCTTCTGGGACCCACTGCGGATGGCTGCATTCTTCTGGGACTTACTGCAGGTGGCTGCATTCTTCTGGGACCCACTGCAGATGAGTGCATTCTTCTGGGACCCACTGCGGATGGCTGAATTCTTCTGGGACTTACTGCAGGTGGCTGCATTCTTCTGGGACCCACTGTGGATGGCTGCATTCTTCTGGGACTTACTGCAGGTGGCTGCATTCTTCTGGGACCCACTGCAGATGAGTGCATTCTTCTGGGACCCACTGCAGATGAGTGCATTCTTCTGGGACCCACTGCAGATGGCTGCATTCTTCTGATACCCACTGCAGATGACTGCATTCTTCTGGGACCCACTGCGGATGGCTGCATTCTTCTGGGACTTACTGCAGGTGGCTGCATTCTTCTGGGACCCACTGCAGATGAGTGCATTCTTCTGGGACCCACTGCAGATGAGTGCATTCTTCTGGGACCCACTGCAGATGACTGCATTCTTCTGGGACTTACCACACATGGCTGCATTCTTCTGGGACCCACTGCAGATGGCTGCATTCTTCCGGGGCCCACTGCAGATGGCTGCATTCTTCTGGGACTTACTGCAGACGGCTGCATTTTCTCGGGACCCACTGCAAATGGCTGCCTTCTTCTGGGACCTACTGCAGATGGCTGTATTCTATTAGGACCTACTGAACGAGACTGGATATGAGCAGCGAGACTTTGACGAAGGTGAGGCGGAAGTAGGAAGAGAAATGCAGATCACTTAATGTGGAACCAATTCGGTGTATACTCTAATTTACCCGCTTTCCCACAGTGCCAGGGATGAGAAATCAGCCAGTTCCTCACTTCTGGAATGTTCGAGAAGTCTTTCGGCTTCTTTGGCCCGCCCACCCCCGCCCGCCCTACCCACAAACCTACACCCCCCTTTCCTTTTATAAGGGAACAGTTACTGAGCTAAATTTTACCAATGGAATTTGAGGACGACTTTCTTGTGCTTCAGTTCACTCGTCTGTGCGAAACTCAGATTTGTATCAACGGAAATTATGCTTATATTGTTATTTGTATCTTCAGACGTCAGAAATCACGAGAATGGACATATTAAATATTACATATATCTTTGATGAAAGACTGCATACTCCTGTCTCGGTTTCTTGGAGTTTTTGGTATACTGAACAAAACTGGGAAACGTCTGATATACAGATATAAATTATATATAATATATATATATATATATATATATATATATATATATATATATATATATATATATATATATATATATATATATATATATATATATATATATATGTATGTATACAGCCATTTCCTATTATATTTTCTTAACGTACAATATCTCTTGAGCACTGCAATGTCAAAAGTTTGTAACAATCACATTTATTTTTAAGACTAAGTTTTTGCATTGATTCTACAGCTAAAAAATAAAATGTCTGAGTAACGACTTACAATGGATTAGTGTATGCTACATAAACATTTTTGTGCGTGAATCCATAATATTCGGTTGATAATATGACCCTTAATCCCTGTTTCATAGTATGGACTTGTAATGCATTATTTAGTCTGTATTTTCGGACCTGGCGGTAAATACCCACAAATGATATCACTGAAGCTTATCGTGATTGGCAGAAGCTCGCGCAGCTCACCACCCATCAGCCAATCAGAAGCGAGACAGAAACCTCGACGATATCGGTTGTGGATATTTAAAGCCAGCTCCGAGCAAAATCAGACCTTAATCGTATTCGAAGTAAGTGCGAGAATGGCTCGATCTCTCATACCTGGCTGATCACTTATTTATACACTACAATAAAATCATAAGAATTATGATCGGATTGTGCAGCTCACATCTCTTATATATATATCAAATAAGATGCTGGGGTGGCTGAGGTTCAATAACATCCATTAATAACGGTAGCATAAGAAAATACGAGAGATCAGAATTTTTTGTTTTCATCACAGGGGCATCTCTTCCAAAAAAAAAAAAAAAAACATAACGTCTAAGAAGAAAAAAAGATGAGACAATATTTTTTCTCTTTCACGGAAGGTAGTAGAAGCTGAATAAATAATAAGTTTGGAAACGACACAGGTAAACACCACTGACTTTCCAACTTCGTGACGAAGCGAAGTTCTGTCGAATATTCGCGGGAACGGCACGAGAGGGCGGGAGGACTGGCGCTCACTTCATCATCTTATCGCCGAAGCTGCGAATATCGCGGAAATCACCGTCTCTTTTGAAAAATACTGCCTGCAATCACACCTCGCTTTTTTTTTTTTTACGCATCTTCCACAAATACAGTAATAGAACCTTGACATCGTCGATAGTACGTAACCTCCTAACTCTATCGCGATAGAGTTCAGTTTCTATTCGGCGCTTTCTTCGTTCGCCTCATTGATTATGTCTTTTTCGTCTTCCTCCTTTATCACGTTTTCGTTATCCTCGCTCTGGTTGGCTGTCGTGTCGCCGTTCACGTTGGAAGCCAGCGCCAGCTCGGCGCGGAGTTCCGCATCTGTAAAATTGCAGTGGTGTTTTAGTAACGAGAGACGGAGGACACATTGCATGCTCGTCGACCATTTCAAGGTGCTGCCCACATGCTTCCCTGCCATCTGAACTTTGATTATTATATTCAAAACTTTGTCAGGAAAATACCTCAGAATGTAAACAGTGCAAATCAGCATTGGTTAGGTAACAACATGAATGCACAGTCAAGATGATCTGAGCAGACTGTGAGAAGCTAGGGCACAGTAACTTAGGCAGTAAACCCTCTCTTAGATATAAACTTGTCAGTAAAAGCCTTCTCTAAGGTATAAGCTAGCCAGTAAGCTCTCTGCAAGATATAAGTTTGGCAGTACAAGCCTTCTCTAAGACATAAGCTAGCCAGTAGGCTCTCTGTATGATATAAGTTTGGCAGTACAAGCCTCCTCTAAGGTATAAGATAGCCAGTAAGCTCTGTATGATATAAGTTTGGCAGTACAAGCCTTCTCTAAGATATAAGCTAGCCAGTAAGCTCTCTTTTAGATATAAGTTTGGCAGTACAAGCCTTCTCTAAGATATAAACTAGCCAGTAAGCTCTATAATATATAAGCTAATCAGTCAAAGCCCTCTCTAAGATATAAACTGGCCTGTAAGCTTTCTATAAGATATAAGTTAGTTAGTAAGTACTCTGTAAGATATAAACTACCCAGTAAGCTCTCTGTATGATGTAAGTAAATCAGTAAGATGTAAGTTAGCCAGTAAGCTCTCTGTAAGATATATCCAAGATGTAAGTCTGCAGAAAGCCCTCTCCAAGATATAAGTTAATTCACAAGACCTCTCCTAAATGTAAATTAACAAGTCAGCTACCAGACATACAGTAAGTTAGCCAGTAAATTCTTTCCATAACCTAAGCTAACCACTAAACCTTCTCTAGGATAAAGTTAGTCAATAAAGCTGGCAAGACTGAACGCAATGACATTCAGTTACCCTTAGCGGCGCGTTCCTTCCAGCGAGTTTTGTTGGTGGCTAGGTGATCTTGCCAGGGACGTCGAACCTCTGTGCCTACGACACCACTAGGCCGAACTGGTCTCTTAATGGGGCCACCTGGTTCTGAAAACGGTAATTTCTCTTAGAAAACAAATATCAAAAATATCTACTATTTAAGGACGATATTCAACATGTACTGCAAGGGCACGTAGGCCTAGTGTTCCTATAAACAAACAGTAGGCCTATGTCTGAGAAATTTGTGCACCAAAGAGTGCACGAGAAGGGAAAATATAAAGAAGCGTTCGCAGAGGAAGAGGACCTTCATGGACTAAAAATGAAGAATAAATATCCAGGTAAACTGAGATTACATCTTTGACAACCCACTGACACCACAAAACATATGACGCGCGCCAATAAAACACTTGGTAAGAGAATCACTCACCATTCTGTTGCTTCTGAGGCTCTTCAGAGATGGGTGGAGTTGCAGGTATAGACAAGGCTGCTACTTTATCTAAGAGATCTCCGCAGACAGCCATACTGGGCTCGACGATGAAGTCGATGAAACCTGTAATAGCAAAGGTTTTATGAAAAGATGCCCCGTAAATTACAGAAAACGGTCCACAGAAGTGGGATTCTAATCATAACTTATTCCTCATCAATCATTAGAGTTATAACGGCGGAAAACGACATTAATGAACTGGGCAAATAAATATAGTAACATAAAAATAGCACTTTGCTTCTTCCTTCGCTCTTTCTAATGAACACCATATTCTTTGGAAGCTTGAATTTCAAGTCAATAGCCCCTGTGGTGGGCTAGTTCCATATGAATAGGGTTCATCTTCTGGATAATAATAATAATAATAATAATAATAATAATAATAAATAATAATAATCATAATGTAAATCAAAGCTCAACTTACAAAATAATGTAGAATGAATCTCTGTATTTATGAGTTAGGCTATAACTCTGAGTAGCCCTCTTACCTGGAAGGCTCTACACAAACAGAAGAAGAAGAAGAAGAAGAAGAAGAAGAAGAAGAAGAAGAAGAAGAAGAAGAAGAAGAAGAAATCTAAAATTTCAGCTCACCTATTTGACTCTCTGCCACGAGAGTGTTGTTTCTGTCACACAGGGGAGAGTAAGGGAGTCCCAGCTCCCTTTCCTTGTCTCCTTGCCTGAAGAACTCCTCCAGCAGCTGCGTCGTCCATCTCTCGTGGAGGGACCATTCCTTGCTCGGGTGGGAGATGTCACAACAGTGAAGGACTAGTGATAAAGCTTTGGATTTATCAAAACCACTGCAACAAAAGAAAAAAATAAATAAATAGAACTATGCGTTATGTTTTTAGGTTTTTAAGAGTTAGACCAATCTATGCTGGATATGAAATTAGTAAGGAATCAAACTGACAATAAAATAACGATAAAAATGTCGAGAGAAAACAACAAATGGCTTGGACAGCTTTTAATACCTAGACACAAGGACTGCATATGCTTGACAGTGCTGAGCCCAGCAATCATAAAAAGTTAGATCGGGACATCTTACGTTTTAATCAATTTTTGGCCCATATAAAATCATAGCTATGACAAAGCACATATATTAGTCTCTATCGACGAAACTCAAATGGGTAATGTACAATTTATATCACAGGGAAAACGCCAGCAACGTTGAATGATTACTGGCTATCCAAAACGACCCACCTTGTGTCAGGTATAGTAAGCATCGCTTTCAGTGCTTTGATTTGCTGGAAGTGAGAGGACATGTCTGTGGCCAGGACCATCTCTATGACGAGGCTTCGGAATTCTCGATATTCCTCTTTGGACAAGTTGATGAGGACGTTGCTCTCTTCTCCCCTCAGTAACCTGGAAGATTTATAGGCTAGTTAAGCGAGGTGGGTTTGTCTTTGAAGCCAATGAAGGCCTGTTTTCTTGTCTAGACCTACGCTCTTCTTTCGGATCACCTGTACAGTACATTACGCTGAGAAAATAACCAGATATTTACAAAAACAAATCCTTCTGAGGTGGTCGCATGGGCGTGATTCCACTGAACAAGAATGTGATAAAGCTGGAATGGAGGGGATAAATACACATAAAACTTTACTATGACTACTCTAGTACCATTCCAAACAGCTGGATGTAAGAAATAAAAAAAAGCACATCTACATGAAATGCTGAAAAAGAATATCTTCTGTAAAGCTGACTACCAAAGAGAAAGGTGCCATCCTTTGGTACCTATTAGTAAGAAGAAGAATGGCTCGCAGTAATGTTTGATTTTACAAAACATTAAACAGCGTGTTTATAAGCCTAAGGGCTTGAATGGTCATTGATACAAAGCCTTAGGGGCTATTAAAAAAATATTAACCAGCTGTTTATAAGCTTAAGGGCTTAAATGGTCGTTGATACAAAGCCTTAGGGGCTATCAAAAAATATTAACCAGCTATTTATAGGCCTCAGGGCTTAAATGGGCGCTGATACAAAGCCTTAGGGGCTGTCAAAAAATATTAACCAGCTGTTTATAGGCCTAAGGGCTTAAATGATCAGGGTATTAAAGCTTAGGGGACTAATAGAAAAAATTGATCAGCATCTTTATAGGCCTAAGGCCTTAAATGGTCATTGGTACAATGCCTTGGGGACTAATTAAAAAGAAACATTAACCAACAAGTTTATAAGCCTAAGGACTCGAATAGCCATCAGCAGTGAAGCCTCGGGGACTAATAAAAAAAAAAAATTAGCCAGCATGTTTATAGGCCTAAGGATTTATATGGTCATCGGTACAAACCCTTGGGACTAACTAAAGAAAAATCTTTAACAAGCACGCTTATAGGCCCAAGGGCCCAAATAGACATCGGAATTGAAGTCCCAGGGACTAATAAAAAAAAACATTAACCAGTATGTTTATAGGCTTAATGGCTCAAATAGTAACTGGCATTGAAGCCTAGGGGACTAATAAAAACAAATATTAACCAGCATGTTTATAGGCCTAAGGGCTTGAACGGTCACAGGTAATGAAGCCTTGAGGTCTAATAAAAAAAAAAACAGTATCTTTATAAGCCTAAGGGCTCAAATAGTCATCGGCACAAATCCTTGGGAATTAAAAAAAAAAAACATTAACCGGCATGTTTATAGGCCTAAGAGTTCAAACGATCATCGATACACAGCCTTGAGGACTAATAAAAAAAATTCAAAGAAAATCATCAAAAATCAGAAGCCCCAGGCCTACGCTCTCCTGAAAAATGAAGACAGTCACGCGAAGTAAAGCAGCAACTCACGTTCTTGTTGTTGTTGTTTCAGATTTAGCTGGCCTTGTGCCAGCACGGGCTCTTGCTCCTAGAGCAGCCCGCAGAGCAACTCACCTAAAGGCAGCGCAGATATGGTGGTTTTCGAGGACGGCCCGATCGTTGTAGAGCAGAGCCGTCTCTGACCCCGACATGACGTGGAAATTGTTGGTGGTTCCAGTGTGTTCGTAATCGTGGATGATGGCTGCCATCAGCGTGGCCAGGATCTCGATGTCGTTCAACCAGTTCTGTTGGCCGGGGAGGAAAAGTACAGTGGGTCAGAGGTCAGAGAGGTCACAGGTCTGGGGTCAAAAGTCAGTGGGTGGGGAATATTTAAGTAAGAGAGGTGGGCTGGTTCTTGCTGCCGTGAAATGGAGTACAAGCACATTATTGTGCAAGATGATTAGGAAGTTATGGATAGAATATTATATATATAAATATATATATATATATATATATATATATATATATATATATATATATATATATATATATATATATATATATATATATATATATATATATATATATATACATATATACACACACACATACACACAAGAATATTACACAACAAATATCGTTTCGTTTCACATCCAACTGACTACACCTTGGAAGTAATTTACACCTAAGAGGAATAACAACTGATAAGTGCTTCGTCCTCGGCAGGATTCGAACACATGGTTTGGTTTAGAGACATCGACAGGGCAGGGACTTAGACCTCTGAGCCATCAAGTAGGCAAATTCCTCTAACTTCTAGAGCAACCAACTGTCACTTGCGTATGCAAACAAGATAGCTACACCCAATATACTACTTATTTTAGGAAAGTAATGGCGGAGGTGCAAGCTAAAAAAAAAAAGAGAAAATCTGAAAAAATGAAAAAAGCAAATATATACCAGTCACTAATACGGTATTTATTTTAGCACAAATCTGTGTTTGACATTAAGCCCCAAATCGTTTTACTGCATGCTCTGACGCACATTCAGTGAATAGCTTAAAATATGTCCTCCTCCTCCTCCTCCTCTTCCTCCTCCGTCTCCAACTCCTCCTCCTCCTCCTTTACTGTCACGAGAGTGGTGAAGATAATAGGGTTGAATATCTACGAAATTTGATCAAATCGACTGTGCGGGATTGACGTCTGACCCAACAAGTAAACAGACAGACCAGGACACACACACAAACTCCTTTAATAACTATGGAATTACACAGGACCACATGACGGCAAGCTACACGAAATACTAAAAAAGAATATTTTCTGTGAGGCTGACTACTAAAGAGAAAGGTGCCACCCTTTAGCGGCTGTTTGTAACGTGAAGAATGGTGCGCAGTTGATGTCTGGTCTTACAAAACAGTGACCAGCGCGCTGAAACTGAGGACACTTCTTGAAATGACAGTTACTTACTCTCTTTACTCCCTGTTGAAAGAATTAGACCAAACACCAGAATAACTGAGGAAATGGAATAAAGTTTGCCATAAATCCAGTTTCTGATGGCATATACCTGAGGGAATGGAAGAAAGCTACCACAGGGACCACTTTGTGATGAAATCTTACTGAATGAATGGAAAAGAGGTCATAAGACCAGTTTGTGATAACATATACCTGAAGGAATGGAAAACCCTTTTGCCAGTGACCAGTTTGCGATAAAATATCAGTGAAGAAATGGAAAAAAAAGCTTATAAGACCAGACTGTGGTACCATAAAACCTAATAAATAGTGAAAAAATTTACTTGGCTACGACCAGTTTTTGATCATATGTAACTGAAGAAATGGAAAAATGCTTATTATAAGAACAGATTGTGAAAACAAATAATTGAAGGAATGGGAAAAAGATTATAAGACCAGGTCGTGAGAACAGCAGAAATGGAAAAAAGATTATAAGAACAGATTGTGAGAACAAATGATTGAAGGAATGGGAAAAAGATTATAAGACCAGGTCGTGAGAACAGCAGGAATGGAAAAAAGCTCATAAGAACAGATCGTGAGAACAGATAACTGAAGGAATGGATAAAATATTATAAGAACAGATCGTGAGAACAGATAATTGAAGGAATGGATAAAATATTATAAGAGCAGATCATGAGAACGTATAATTTTAGAAAAATTGGAAAAAGCTTACTCACCATAAGACCAGTTTGTGACAACATATAATGCATCGTTTGGAGAACGTCAGCTGCGTGGACATTATTGTGGTAGGGATTCTTGAATTTTTGATATCCGTTTTCTACTTGGGTCAAAAATGTTTCAAGGGTCGCCGGGGGCATCTGGAAAAACAATACTGGGGTAAGTATATGCAATATTACAGCACGACTTTGTAAATATCACAAACACAAGTCGGAAACTTATCGCATACATATCACAAACAAGTTGGAAACAAGTGAACAACAGGAAGCGGAGAACAAACTTTGGGTAAATGAGTTGTTGACTTGTATGCAACCTATATGTAATGTGTGTGCAATAGGGTTTTGTGATGAAAACAAATTAACGACTGTAAGTGGAGAACAAACTTTGGGCAAATGAGTCACTGACTTGTATGCAACCTGTAGGTAATGTGTGTGCAATAAGTTGCCAACGCGTGTTTGTGACTTGACTGTACTGCAGTGTGGATGCATCCTCAGACGGCCATAGGAACTTTATGGGACGAATGGTACCATTCACTTAAATGTACTTCCCTGTTGATGATCTGATTAAGAGGCATGCCCTAGGGTGAGTACATCTGACCCTCTCAGTTCCCCACATGACTTTCCCACGTTACATTGTAATAAAGAACAGATCCTGGAAAAATTTGGGGGATGACCCACCTCTTATATTTTGGAATCAAAAGATATATGGGTCAGACTGTAAACTAACCAGTAGCTTCCAGGCTCGACTCAATGTCTTAGTCGAAAAAGATGACCTTGAGACATTAAAGTGGCCCAGATTGTCACAAGGGCACGAGGTGCCTCTGACAGCACCCTGCTTCCAGCAACATCTGCACTAACCTTAAACTTATGTAGCAAGCCGTAGCGGTTAAGTAACTCGTATGAAAGACATCGGAGTGGGGTGTTGGTGCTTGCCTCGTGTAGACTCCACACATTGAAATCCCAGTCGTCCACTCTCTGTCGAAGAGAAGACACAAGCGATAAAGACAGATGACCTCTCTTAGAAGGTCAACAAATTCATTTCATACTCTTCTTGAAAGCCAGTGTTTACTTAGAAATAATTGCTCTGAGATTTCCGTCCAACATTGGCAAAATTCTGCAATGGCTGCAACAGTGCATACTGCAATTTCGTGGGCATCTCCTCGATTACAGACGGGAAAATAACACAACGTACCCAGCTTGAAGGGAAAAAATTTTTTTTTCTCTTCACTAACACCAATACAAATTTTGTCAGCTTCATTTAGGTAGGAGAGAAAATCTTATGGGGTTAAAAGAATGAGATGCCCGTATCTACTGTGCTTGTGCAACGCAACATCTGAGACTCAGAGTTCTACAAACCTTGAGTATCTTGGTGACTTCTGGAGGCAGATGGAGGAAGGTGGCAGAAGAGAGCCTTCTGTAGATTCTTTCCACGAAGATGCCCGCACGAATGGCGTTGGCAACTGACCTGAAAATGTTAAAAAGTATTAAAGAAGACTCACATACAATGGTTTCATGAAAATCCCTTAATATTACATATTTCTCGCGTTCGGTCAGGTGATGGTGACCTACCTCCGTAACGCGGACCAATGCAAAGACAAAGTCACAGCGAGAGAGAGAGAGAGAGAGAGAGAGAGAGAGAGAGAGAGAGAGAGAGAGAGAGAGAGAGAGAGAGAGAGAGAGACATGCATTTCTAAAGAAAAACTAAAATCATATGACATCTTCAGCATTCAGCTGAGACTTCCATGACGTCAAGTAAATAATTTTTTTTGGTCAAATCTCGTTGCGTCAGAGAATTTTTTTTATCCTTCTGTACGTTTTAGATAAACTCAGAACTTTAATAGCGCAAAGCCTTATAAAAAAGAATGTGGCTTAAGTCTTTTTATAGCCTCTAATCATTGCATCAACACTGAGGGAAGATTTAACCTCACATAGGCACGATTTTCATAGCTTGATTTTTCATCCGACTTCCCTGACACAGGTCAGTTAAACTGACGCCATTTGCAAATCACAAGAAGGGAATAAACTTTCTCGAATGGTTTATAAACGTAAAAACATTATTGCAACATTAAAACATTATTGCAAGACGATGTCGTGAATAACGTTACCCGGGCAGCGTCATTTGATGACAAACCCATCCGACCTCACAGGCTTACATAGAAGCTCCCGGCTGCAAATTCCTGAGATGTATGCTAGTATTGCACCAGCCTCGATTTTTTTTGCCATGCCTCTAAGTTAGGTTACGTTAGATTAATGCCAGATAAAGAATTTGGGTGTGGGAAACATAATGAGATTATTTTCAAGAATATTCTATGGTTAGTTGTTAAAAGATCCCGCTTTTTTTCAGGGAAAGGTCTCAGTACCCGGTTACGTCTGGGGAAAATGCCTCCCGGTTCCTACTGCCTATTCGCTCCTTGGGTCCTCTAGACTCATAAAAGTGAGTCAAAACCTTTCATCAGAGGTCCACGGCATCAAGGCTCATTCATCATCGTCATTTTTGTTTCTCGTCCTACAGAAATTGAGTTAGATTTTTAAAACAATTGTTCGTGGTCTTCTTTTAACCCGGGCTTTTGAAAAGGGTATAAATATGGTCGCCAGGTCACAGGGATCCCCTTCCTTGTGATTTTTTCAAATTTTGAAATCATACCTATGATTTCAAGGTTGAAATTCTGCCTGAACGTAGGAGCAGTCATACAGTTTTCCAATTAGTGGTTAAGGGCACTGTTACTTTAACTTAAGGGTGCATTTTCACAGTGACCCAAAAGCCACTGTCTACTGCAGTGGTTCTTAACCAGCAGTGCTCGCACCCTTAGGGGATGCAAAGCCGGTTCCTAAGGGGTGCGAGGATGCCAATGAATAATTAAGGCAAAGTTTATTTTTATATACGCATGTTATGTTTTTCTGCAAAAAATAAAAATAAAATAAAATAATAATAATAATAATAATAATAATAATAATAATGCTTATTATTATTATTATTATTATTATTATTATTATTATTATTATTATTATTATTATTTTAGTTTTTTTTTCAGCAATTCAGGGAGTGCGAGAACTGACTGCTGATTTGAAAGGGGTGCATACTCTAAAAAAGGTTAAGAACCACTGATCTACTGGGAGATCTATTTCAACTTTCAGAATTTTCTTTTTAGCTTTATCAATCTTTGTTGCAAGCTATGTGTAAGGTATCCTGAAAATTCCGTTGCAAGTTATATTTATGAATCATTTCTGGGTAGCTTAATATTCTTTGTAGCCAGCTATGACTCAGGACCAGGGCTGGAAAATATGAAAAAAAAAAAAAAATTATTCTATCGAAACAGTAATTTCATTAATGTTGATTAACTCAGTTACTGTTTTGTGTTAAAAATTCCAGAAATTTATTACAGCCATTTATATAATACGATTTCTTACTGTTTCCGAATAAATTAGCATCATTACAAATGATTTATACGCATGAATTTTCGAATCTTTCTCTGAAAATATTTGTGCATTTTTCTGGGACACTTATTTATCCCAGAAGTAAACAATTTACTTTTTAGTTTTCTGTAAAAGAAAACTACTGTGCCGGCTTTGTCGGTCCGTCCGCACTTTTTTCTGTCCGCCTCAGATCTTAAAAACTACTGAGGCTAGAGGACTGCAAACTGGTATGTTGATCATCCATCCTCCAATCATCAAACATACCAAACTGCAGCCCTCTAGCCTCAGTAGTTTTTATTTTATTTACGGTTAAAGTTAGCCATAATCGTGCTTCTAGCAACGATATAGGCTAGGCCACCACCGGGCCGTGGTTAAAGTTTCATTGGTCACGGCTCACACAGCATTATACCGAGACCAACGAAAGACAGATCTATTTTCGGTGGCGTTGATTATACGCTGTACAGAAAACTCGATTGTGCCGAAGACACTCCGGCACATTTTTTATTTTTTTTTTTTTTACATTTCGGCAATTTTCTTGCTCGGTATCTTTTTTTTTAGAAAAAATATTTCACGAAAGATTGCTTTGAAAAAATATCGCTGTATATATGAACATATTTTTTATTTTTTAGAGGCGTGGCCACAGTTTGTCTATTTCCCTCAAGTTTCTAAACGAATTTTTTTCAATGTTGGTTCTGAAATCTGAGACTATTTTGCTTTATTTCTTACAATAAATATAACAGAAGATTTATCTTCTACCATTCTCAGGAGTGTTTCAGAACATATTTAGTTCCTGACTCCTGAAACAATGGAATCGACGCTAAATATTATCTATAATTCATCACTAATAATCTTATAACGCCCAAGGTATTTCTGGTATCACTCACTACTTCAACATTTTCGTTATTTGATGACTAGGCTGACAGTGAAATAATAAAGATAACAAACACTCTTTTGTGCTGTAGACGTCTGTACAGAGCTACTGAAACTGTAGAGATTGAAGATATGATAAGGTTTGAATTTTCAATAACAATTATCAGAAATCAAAAACTAACCATGAACACTTTGGGTTATTTTAACAGACTGACAGTAAAATAATAGACAACAACACCCTTTAGTGCTATAGAGGTCTATAAAGCTACTATATTTATATCTATATCTTTATCATATCTGTTGAAGATATGATAAAGTTTGAATTTTCAATAATACTTGTCATAAATCTCAAACTAAACACGAATAATTTACCACCTAAAACGGAGGAGATTCTTGCAGCTGACAAAGAAAACGGGAAGAGGAAGTAGTGGAGGGGGATACTCACCTAAACTTGGGCTTCTCGTCCGTCCTCCTCCGGGCGGTGGAGAGCTGTCTGGTGAAGGTTGAGGCCAGCCATTCGCGCACCTCTTGAGGAACGGCGTCGGGCTCGACTTCGGAGAGCTCGTCGTCTTCCTCTCCCACCTGCCGCCTGTTTGAGGGGGGGAGGGGGAAGTCAGGAGAGCTATGAAACAGCGAGGTCTGTTCAAAGACAAGCTTAAGAGATAAAAATTGTAAACAATTTTACCGACTACAATCACATTATCAAAAGGCAAAAGATACACTTACCTGTTTTTCTTTCCCTCTCTGGGCATTCAGTTGGCGAAATCTTAAAACAACCATAGTATCAAATCATTCATTCATACATACATACCTACTATCGCATACACATATATATTTCCACCATACATCTTTTCCCTATGGTGTGGCTTAACAACGGGTTCTTCACAATCCTTTTTTCTGACGAGTCTGCCCTTTTCCAGTCTCTTCGCAATCCACCACAGTCAAATAACTCTCAGGTGCTTTAGTGCATATCTTGGATAACCCGGAACTCCTTTTCTACAAGTACTACTTTGGTCACTGCTCCACTGAGCTCGAGAACCTCCCCATTCTCTCAAAAGAACTCTGAGTAAATCATAATTACTCGTCATAATTACTTCTACGGTTATCAAAGGCTATTTTAATATATATATATATATATATATATATATATATATATATATATATATATATGTGTGTATTTATATATTATATATATATATATATATATATATATATATATATATATATATATATACATTTTATGTATATATATTTAATCTGTATATATATGTGTGTTCTTTCAACAAGAAGGAAT
This sequence comes from Macrobrachium rosenbergii, assembly GCF_040412425.1. Taxonomy (NCBI): domain Eukaryota; kingdom Metazoa; phylum Arthropoda; class Malacostraca; order Decapoda; family Palaemonidae; genus Macrobrachium; species Macrobrachium rosenbergii. The sequence goes on from NC_089750.1 coordinate 73,344,534, forward strand.
AACTCCCAGATAGGCTGCGCATATTTTGCAATATTTATAGATCGGCTTTGCAACCAACCACGACACTCAAAGTAATAAACCATCTTTTTTTTATCTCTAACCAAAGCATTCGAAAACCAATTTCTTTTTTTTATGTGGCTATCAATTACAAGACACAGGGTATGTGGTCACGTACAATAGCGTTTCAATACTGAACTACTGGATGGACGCGATTGAAATGAAAAGCCGCATATTGCTTGTGATAGGAGGGCCTGCTATGCACGGCTGACTTTGAATAGAAGAAACCTCTTTTACCAAAATGGGAGGGATCCTTCTCTCTCTCTCTCTCTCTCTCTCTCTTTTCGTATGAAGCCTTTCGCATCGCTTAGGAAATCGGCGGTTCGAACCGGATCTGTTGCAATACGTAGAATTTTCTACCTCACGGGAATAGCGATTCGGTCCAGCCACGTAAAGAGAGAGAGAGAGAGAGAGAGAGAGAGAGAGAGAGAGAGAGAGAGAGAGAGAGAGAGAGAGAGAGAGAGAGAGGTCTTTCAACAAAAAAAGACAGTATTTCAGCTCTCTGTACCCTTAAGCTTTTCATAGCTCAGATGATGAATTAATTCTCAGTTATCATAACATATAGGTAATTTCAGGGCGTACCTATAGTCACGCAGACTTTTTGTAATTAGGTAACTGAGTGACTGCATTTGAGATTTTATCTAAGTGACTTTCTTTTTTCAACATCTAATTCGTTCATTTCAACTGATAAAACCTGTAATTTTTACTAAACGTTTCACTTTGACAGACTCGGTCAAACAAGGAAATTGACTTAGATTCTGTCTGCTTCCAACATCATTGAAGGGTTGCTAACCCTAGACGTGTTTTATCATCTAGAGGAAAATGAATTGACAGAGAGTGAAGAACACGCTCTATAATACCTCAACGAGGACTGTATACCTTGCAATGTATGATAGTGAGGTACACCTCCCCCCCCCCCGCCCCAACATCCCCTCAACCCCATCAAAAGGCAAGGATATCACGGATATAATCCACCAGTCAATTGTGGATTTCTCCAAACAGAAGAAAATCCACAAAAATGGTTGATCAGCGATCATATATCTCATAGTTCAATATTCCGTAATCTCTCAAGATCACAATATAGGGCATCAGTAACCCCAGGTGTTGACAGATCATACGCACATGATTTCAAAAGATAACATACAAAATAATACATAGAAAAAGCAGGTGTTTACAGATTCCAAAAACCCACCATCAAAATGTCCTACGGAAGTGGGAACAGGTATCTCACCCACTAGGAAAAAAAAAAAAGCGTTCAAAATACAACATTAAAATAAATAAATCGTTCATCTCAAAGGTTCATTTTGGGGCATTTCTCTTCGAGTCTGTACTAAAGCAAGAACCCAGGTTAAAAAGGCGTTACTCTTCTCAAAGTGTATTTTGCAATCTTGTGACGTGAGTTGGCGGTTTTAGAAAATTCTTATATTCATCAATAAAATTTTTTTTAATGAAATTAGGGTGCATAGCTCTTCATCTCCGCGACCCAACGATGAATGAAGTCATTTTTGAAAACTACCCAGAGATATGGTGACGATAATTTGGTCCGGTGCTGACATGACCCTTTACGTAAAAACGTGTATATATATATATATATATATATATATATAATATATATATATATATATATATATATATATATATATATATATATATATATATATATATATATATATATATGTATCTATATGTCTGTCTATGCACATTATACATATATATATTATACAACACATACATATATATACAGTATATATATCTATACATATACTGACATATACATACACACACACACATCCAAACACACAATCTTACATTATACATGCATACATACATACTGTAGATATACATAAATACATAGTAAATTTAAACATGATGAATCAAACAAGAAACATAATAATAATAATAATAATAATAATAATAATAATAATAATAATAACAATAACGAAGAAAGAATCCCTCAAGCACGCACACACACAAACCAGACGCCAAAAATTAAAACTCCCCGGGACAAGGCCATAGCCAGAGATAAGCGCACCAAACTTACGCGGCGTCTCCCAACTCTGTCCTGCGCCTTTTATCCTCCGACGGGACAGGGTCCTCCATCTCCAAAATCCTCACTTTGATGCCTTTCCGTATACGGCTCACAGGTTTTATTCTTCCCCTTTTCTACGCTTCTCCTTTTTTTTTGTCACTCTCCCCTCAATAACTTTGGTATTTTTCTTTTTCTATTTTCTGTGTTCCTTTTTCTTCTTTTTCACTCTCCTCTCACTATCTTTTATTTTTTTTTTCTATTCTGTCTGCAACGGCTGCGTCACGCGAATGACTGTCACAATCCCGTCAATAGGATACGTTGCTATTTTGTTTCATCGAGATTTCTTTGTTTATGTTGTCACTGGGTGGTATTCTACAGAGAGTATATGCTGGTAAGTTTGTGTCAACATTTATATCTGCATATAAATATATATATATATATATATATATATATATATATATATATATATATGTATATATATATATATAAATATATATATGTATATATATAAATATATATATACATATATATATATAAATATATATATATATATATATATATAATATATATATATACATATATATATATATATATATATATATATATATATATATATATATATATATATATATATATATATATATATATATATATATATATATATATCTCAGTTACTCAGCAAATATTTTAGGGACGAACTTGCTAGCGCCATGCCATTCATACCCTAGCTTCGACCCACCAGCAAGAATCGACTAACCACCAATTACTAGATCCGATGTCCAAGTCTACAAAATCCCATAACCACGGAGAGAGAGAGAGAGAGAGAGAGAGAGAGAGAGAGAGAGAGAGAGAGAGAGAGAGAGAGAGAGAGAGAGAGAGCAGAATCACTCGCACAGTGACGTGTAAGTTTTTTTTTTTATTTCCAAAGAAGAATATCATCGCCCTCAAATTACAGATGCTAATCTACGAACAAAGTAACAGGGTCGCAACGAGCTTTTGTTCATTGAGGTTTGTGCCTCTTTCATCGCCTGCATACACTGAGAGAGAGAGAGAGAGAGAGAGAGAGAGAGAGAGAGAGAGAGAGAGAGAGAGAGAGAGAGAGAGAGATATATATATATATATATATATATATATATATATATATATATATATATATATATATATATATATATATATATATATATATATATATATATATATATATATATATATATAAATTTCTCATTTTGACCCTCTGGCATTTCGAAGACAAGCAATCGAAAGATAGTTTTTGAAGGAGTCTCTCTCTCTCTCTCCTGATACAGATTCAATTTCCACCCCTCCTGTGCTTTCCAGATCATATGATGCTGCCGAATTTACAAAAAAAAAAAAAAAATGTTTAAATATTCGGTCATCTGCACCCATGTCCACATGAACAGAGTCTCGCAGGAATTGCTACACCGAGTATTAATGCTCGTGGTATGGGCACAAGCAACTCGGTCGTCTTAGCGGGATCTAATGGCCGTTGTTGTCTCTCTTCCAAACCACTGACCATCACTCAGAGGTCTTCGAAACGCACAGAACAAGATCTATGCCAGTGTAGCCTCTACCAAGCCATATTGAGAATTCTCTTCTACCAACCTAGTGTGCCCTTAGAACACAGCCCTGTGGAACTCCAGACACGACAAGCATAGTGCATTTAAAAGGATGAAGGTTACTGATGATAACCAGTGCTAAAACCGATTTGATTCTGTCCAGACTTATTCACTGTCACCATAGCCTTGAATCTAAGCAGTTACCAGGTGTAAAAGGACTGTTTACTATGTCATGACTAGAGGAGGACCAGCTTTTCAGCATCTTCGACAGAAATGATTGAAAAGTAAAGTTTTTATTACAAGCTGAACCATTATCTCCCACTCGAACAGGCATACTACTAAATTTTTCACCTTTCTGGAAAAATTATCTAAAAAAAAAAAAAAAAAAAAAAAAAAAAAAAAGCCTGAATTTTGAGTAGCGGGAAAGATTATGTGAAAACCAAATCAGAATTGTCACCCAAAATGTCTATGGTGGCCAGAATGTCCTTAAAATTCCTAGGATGAATATGAAATGCAGAAATAAGTGGCACTCAGTGCCAAGTATTAGGAGCATGAGTGCCAACTGACAAGTCAGTCAACAAACATCAGCAAATCCACTTATTCTCTTTTCTATCCACTACCTCCTTTCTTTATCCATCCCCCTCGCTGTTTCCTTATCCATCCAAGCCTCAATTTCTTATCCTGCTACTCTGAGCTCTCATCAGCCTTTCTCTCTGGCCTCTCTCGTTATTCCACACAAGAAATAATTGAAAAAAACCACGGGAAAAACACACGCTTGTCCGAGGCAAGCTTTTGACCAAATTGGCCTTGGTCACCTGAACACATCCTCACCAAAGTTTCCGTGTCTTCATAAAACCTCTGTCGGCGCTACGTACACCACATTGCTAAGAATATGAACAAGCCATCTTGATGGGCTGGAGACAACCAGATGATTGACACAACTTCAAAGCAGACCTGATTAAATGTGCTACTTATAAAGCGGCCGACGATGTCATCACTTTGACAGAAACGTCTGTCTATCAGAACTACAGATGCACTCTGGAAAGCTGCAAGATCTCCCCTCTACCCAAGTCCCCCACTTTTAAATTAGCTGTAGACACTTACAAGACCGACAAAAACCTTGTCAGTCACACCCGGGCCAAGCTAAAGTCTTAGTATTTAGCAAGCACCACCGCAGCAAAAGCTGCATTAGGGTCTTGAAACTAAGTCGAGAATATAGTCACTCTTAAAGGGATGGTGCTGACTTCCGATACACTTGCATAATATCTGTTACAACTTTGCAACAATACATTTCGTGGCGTTCGTATTCAAAATTCCTATGGTGACAAATAGGAAGCCTTTTAATTGAGTAGGGAAACTCTGGCAGTAAATATCAAGGCTCACTGACCTTGGAAGAAAGGTGGAAAGTGTTACACACAAACAAAAAAAGAAAGTTTAGAGTCTACAAACCTCCGCCATGGCTAACTGGTATGTAAGATGCTGATGTAGGCCAGTGGTGTTTTTTTGACATTTTAAGAGTGTAGGTCGCAATCGTCGTTGGGTGTGTGTGTGTGTGTGTGTGTGTGTGTGTGTGTGTGTGTGTGTGTGTGTGTGAGAGAGAGAGAGAGAGAGAGAGAGAGAGAGAGAGAGAGAGAGAGAGAGAGAGAGAGAGAGAGAGACTAAACGGTCCTTTCTCCCTAAAAGTTATATTCTCATCTCCAAAAATGAACTAACTTGTTGCCAGTCACAAAGCCCACTTTTGGGTAAATATTCTGTACAAATCCACAAGTAACTCTTTGTGTAATCATGTCACTAACAGACAAAGAAACTAAGAGACAAAGAAACAAACAAACTGTGCTAAACTTGTCAGCTCCCTGCTGGAGGTGAAAATCAACTTATCCTTACACTTTCGAACTTGAAGAAGAGGCTTTGTCACATGGTCTACATCAGGATACAAAAACTTTTTTTTTTTACATTACTTTTAACTGGTGGTGGTGGGGATTGCAGTTTCACCAACTTACGTTCCATCGTCGCTATGAAAAAAAAACTGCAACGTAGAAGGCACGATATTTCAGTTCTCAAAATAAAGAACATGAGAAAGCACAATGAACACAAAACAACAAACTTCAAGATATCATTAATATGAATGTATTAATACACCATTATATATATATATATATATATATATATATATATATATATATATATATATATATATATATATATATATATATTCAATTCAATCACAGACACTAATACACTGTTTTCCAGTCTTCCAGAACAAACTGTACACCCCGCGAATGGTCAGTATACCGATTCCCCCAACACACTACGAAAACACTCTCTACTGGAGAGTCAGTCAGTTAAACCCATGTGGGTAATGTTTGCAAATCTCTCTCTCTCTCTCTCTCCCTCTCTCTTTCTCTCTCTCTCTCTGTATGTGTGGCAGTCTCTGGTAACTCCTTTATCTGTAATTCCCAGGAGCAGATATACCTCACGTTTCAGAGGTTCCTCGTCGCTCATGTTTTGATACGCGCAGCTCGTTTTGCTGTTCATAGAGATTTCAATTAATGTAAATCTGTAGGACGAAACCTAATTTTTTTTTCTGCAGTGTCACCTCCCTCCCATTTTCTCTCCTGCTCCTTCTCTCTGCCGTCCCTTTCTTCTTCTTCCCCCACTGACTGCGCTGAACAGCTAGCTAGCTAGCTAACCTACCTCTGGTGACGGGAACAGTGTGATAGTTCTCCTGGCAAAAATTCTACAGCTATGAATTATTATTATTATTATTATTATTATTATTATTATTATTATTATTCAGAAGATGAACCCTATTCATATAGAACAAGCCCACCAAAGGGGCCACTGCCTTGAAATTCAAGCCGGGAACTGTGCGATAGTTCTCCTGGCAAAAATTCTACAGCTAGGACTTATTATTATTATTATTATATTATTATTATTATTATTATTCAGAAGATGTACTCTATTCATATGGAACAAGCCCACCAAAGGGGCCACTACCTTGAAATTCAAGCCGGGAACTGTGCGATAGTTCTCCTGGCAAAAATTCTACAGCTAGGACTATTATTATTATTGTCATTATTATTATTATTATTATTCAGAAAATGAACCCTATTCATATAGAACAAGCCCACCAAAGGGGCCACTGCCTTGAAATTCAAGCCGGGAACTGTGCGATAGTTCTCCTGGCAAAAATTATTATTCTTATTATTAAATTATTATTCAGATGTACTCTATTCATATGGAACAAGCCCACCAAAGGGGCCACTGCCTTGAAATTCAAGCCGGGAACTGTGATAGTTCTGGCAAAAATTATTATTATTATCATTATTATTAAATTATTATTCAGATGTACTCTATTCATATGGAACAAGCCCACCAAAGGGGCCACTGCCTTAAAATTCAAAAAGCTTCTAAAGAATATGATGGTGTTCATTAGAAAGAGTAACAGAAGGTAAGTTTTCCAGCAAAATGGGAATGATTATGAAAACTATTATCACTATTTGGGCAATTTTGTGGTAACTATTACTATCTGTGCAAAATTTATTTTTTTTTGTCTCGATACAGAAGCATACCCTCAGGGCATTTAATCGAGTATTTCCGGAGAAATAATAATTTTTTTCTTCTAATCATCACCAATTCTACCGTTATACTCCTCTGTGGGATGATTCACTCTCACGGACCAAACCAATTTGTCTTCCTTTGGTGTGCTGTTGAAAAAATGTCTGGGTACGAAAAACATCTTAGTTTGAAGGCTGTCTTGGTAAGCCACGCATTTCTAGTAATGAGTTTGCTTTTATACACACACACACACACACACACACACACACACATATATATATATATATATATATATATATATATATATATATATATATATATATATATTTACATACACACATAAAACTGAATGTGCTCCATACCTACAGACCTATGCTTTTGTAACCCACACCCCTACATAGTATACACACACACACACACACACACACATATATATATATATATATATATATATATATATATATATATATATATAAATACATGCATACATGTACGGGGTGTGGTTTACATAAGTTTAGGCCTGCGGCTATGGGAATACACTCAGTTACGGCCAATCCTTAAGGACGCGGAGTTTCAGTCTTCGCAAAGGGTTCAAGAAGGATATCACCTCCTATACCCCGTCGCTTCCTTTGTAATAAAACAGGCCTTATTCGTCTAACGTCTGAGGCTTGACAGGAGAACCGAGCAGACTGCTGTGTGATGCTTCGCGATTTATATTGAAAGAGGCTGAATTATGGCGTCCATATTTTACCGATTAAAGCTCTACCCACTCCGGTCATCAGATATTTACGTCTGACCTTCCGGAGGGAGGTATTACCTCGTTCGCCTTCGGCCTCGTCAGATTTCTGGTCGGGGAGAAAAAGGACCTATCCACTCGCACGGCTGGAAAATAAAATAGAAGTTTCTGTTTTCAGGATTTTGGTCTTATCAATCTTCTGTTTTCTGGATCTTGATCTCATCAACTTTCTGTTTTCCGGATTTTGATCTTACCACTTTTGCTTTCCGGATCTTGATCTTATTAATTTTCTGTTTTCCGGATCTTGATCTTATTCATTTTCTGTTTTCCGGATCTTGATCTTATGAATTTCCTGTTGTCTGGATCTTTATCTTATCAATTTTCTGTTTTCCAGATCTTGATCTCATTAATTTTCTGTTTTCCGGATCTTGATCTTATCACTTTTCTGTTTTCCAGATCTTGATCTTATTAATTTTCTGTTTTCCGGATCTTTATCTTATCAATTATCTGTTTTCCGGATTTTGATCTTATCAATTTTGTTTTCCTGATCCTGATCTCATTAATTTTCTACTTGCCGGATCTTGATCTCATTAGTTTTCTGTTTTCAGGATTTTGATCTTATTATCTTGAACTGTTATTAGTCACATATGATTATCAAGATGGGTTTACTCTGTTCACAGGATTTAAAATTTTTTTTTTTTTGAATAGTCATGGTACCCCAAGGAAGATTACTGATTCACGAGTGGCTTCTTAAACTTCTTTGTCAGCATATTCCGAGGAATGTATTTTAAGAATACGTTGAAATATATATATATATATATATATATATATATATATATATATATATATATATATATATATATATAAATATAAATATATATAAATAAATATATGTATATAAATATATAAATAAATATAAATATATATATATATAATATATATATATATATACATATACATATATACATATATATATATATACACACATCACGGTGGCTGATAAACAGAGAGAGCAGCGAGGCGAGTTAGCATTTTGCAATATGCCGTGAACACGTCGCGTAGTAGATCCTGTAATTATCAAAACGTGAGGAGGACGATTTTCTTCATGAATACGACTTCGATAGAAATGTTACACTTATCCTAAAAAACGATTAATAGACACACTTGAAAATCCTACCCTTTTTTATACAGAAAATCCTCTTCTGAGGAATTACCATCCTCATCTCGGCACCCTGAAGAAAAAACGCAACCACCGAATGGTAGATAGAGTTGAGAACTCATAAAACAAGATAGTTACCCTCTTCATCCTGGCACTCAGAGGGGAGGAAACACTTGCATGATTCTCATGTTCCTGTGTGTTCCTCTATACATATATATATATGTTACTATAACTATGTACATAAGCGTGTATATGTTTCTATGTACATAACAAGCTAACACAGACATGTGTAGCATATATGTTTTTTGTATATGCAGAGAGAGAGAGAGAGAGAGAGAGAGAGAGAGAGAGAGAGAGAGAGAGAGAGAGAGAGAGAGAGAGAGAGAGTTTCTATTATTAGGCAAAAATATTCTTGAAACTGCTTCTATTACATTACGTAGCTATATATATATATATATATATATATATATATATATATATATATATATATATATATATATATATATATATATATATATATATATATATATATATATATATATATATATAGAGAGAGAGAGAGAGAGAGAGAGAGAGAGAGAGAGAGAGAGAGAGAGAGAGAGATTCTTCTAATAACCGTTTTTAACATCAGAAAATTATATTCTTGAAACAGCTGCTTCTGATGCGTTACGTAGCTTCATCAAGAGAGAGAGAGAGAGAGAGAGAGAGAGAGAGAGAGAGAGAGAGAGAGAGAGAGAGAGAAAGTATTTCCTAGAGGCGAAGCGAATCATGATCAATTATTCAGAGACAAAATGACGGTTACCAGGCCAACAAAAGGGAAGAGACATCTCGCTGCCATGTTGCTCTCTTTCACGCAATGAATGGTTCCTGGTATATTTGCAAAGCACAAGCCCCCACCCCCTCCCCCCTCCACAAAAAAAGGATATTCCGAAGTGGTAGGGGAGGGGAGGGGGTGGGGGGGGGGGCGTTTAGATTCTAATCACCCGAAGGTGGCTGGTCGTTCTGACAAATGCTTGAGGTGTCCCTGTTCAGTGCGCAAATGTTTTTAAAGGCGAGCGCATGTATTCAGATCCAGGTAAAGGAAGGCGCCTTATCTTTGATGTGATGGACACACACACACACATACACACACACACACACAGAAGCAGTACTTGGGCGACGAATGCTAGTAGTAAATGCACTGACTTGATAATTTTTCGAGAAACATTCGCAAGTCTTCCGATATGAAATTCCGGTTCTATTTCATTCTTAAACGAAATTGTATTTGCGTACTTTTATATGTCGTCTGCTTAATAATATATATTTTTTTCTAGTGAGGATTCATGTTAGTGATTTCATGCCCACTATTAGAACTCTTTTAATCATACTTTTGATCGTTCTACACAGATTCCTCATGCGGTGCACTGTAAGCATTTCTGAAGGTTCTTTGCAGCGTCCCTTCGGCCCCTGGCTGCGACCCATTTTCATTCCTTTTACTGTACCTCCGTTTATACTCTCTCCCATTCATTTTCCACCCTCTCCTTACAATTGTCACATAGTGCAACTGGGAGGTTTTTCTCCTGTTACACTTTTCAAACCTTTCTACTCTCAATTTCCCATTCTGAATGACCCCATGGGTCCCAGTGCTTGGCCTAAATTTTATATTCCAGTCCAGTCCAATTCACAAGCGATAAAACGGACACTTCTCGTATAAAACTATTGAGTCAAAGACTGACAAAAAAAAAAAAAAAAAAAAAGGAACAAAGGATAGTTTTCAGAGGAAAATGACATCAAGTGACTTTGAAAAAACATCACTGAAACACTGATAAAAACGAAGCTATTGTTGTTAAGAAGGAAAATGTTTTAATACACTCAGTCACAGTACTGCAAAAAGTCTCCTCTCACTAAACCAGTCGTTTCCTGACTCCACTGCCAAAAAAAAAAGGGAAGAATCTTCTGAACCATCCGAGAGAAATAAACCAAATCCATGAATATAAAAGTTACTTCATATGGTTCAACAGACTCTGGATATGTGCAAAAATCCGTTTCTCATTTCAGTAGCAAAAAACCGTTATCGCAACTCTTCAAAGGCAATAAATGCCATTTATTAATACACGTCAACATGTCATCATGTTCCCCTTAACATTAGATATTATATAATTCCGTAGGTCGTCTGGTTATTGATCAAAATACATCTGAAATTTCCTCTCACCTGTAATTCATACTGCCTTTTCAACGGCCTGATAGGTTAAGATAAAATCACTGAAAAGTAATTATAACAGAAATGCTTGATATGTAAAGAGACGTTATACACTGTTTTTGTAAATGGATGGCTGGCTATTTAGAAGCACACGTTACTCTAGTTTCTTCATGATGAAATTCTAAGTCACTTTTAGTTTTCTGTGAGAGAAAACTATTGTGCCGGCTTTGTCTGTCCATCCGCATTTTTTTCTGACAGCAATTTTCCTGTCCGCCCTCGCATCCTAAAAACTACTAAGGCTAGAGGGCTGCAAATTGGTATGTTGATCATCCACCCTCCAATCATCAAACATACCAAATTGCAGCCCTCTAGCCTCAGTAGTTTTGATTTTATTTAAGGTTAAAGTTAGCTATATTCGTGCTTCTGGCCGTGGTTAAAGTTTCATGGGCCGCGGCTCATACCGCATTATACCGAGACCACCGAAAGATAGATCTATTTTCGGTGGCCTTGGTTGTACGCTGTACAGGAAACTCGATTGAGCCGAAGAAACTTCGGAGCATTTTTTACTTGTTCACAGTCATCCAGACTTATCAAAATGTAAATACGAAAATAAGTGATTAACACTTGAATAATTTACTTAGAAATACTACCTATAGATCAAGATTTTTACAGCGTCTTTTTGCATAAGCATCATTTATAATTCCTTTCCAAATGAATATTAAATGAATAGTGAATAATTTGCATAAAACATGAAAGAAGAAAATGACACTGATGTTCATATATATATATATATATATATATATATATATATATATATATATATATATATATATATATATATATATATATATATATATATATATTTATATAAATAATTATATATTTATATATGTACATATGTAAATATATATATAGGCTATATATATATATATATATATATATATATATATATATATATATATATATATATTACATACTATATATATACATACATACATACATACATATATATACATATAATATACATACACATATATACAAATACATACACAAAATATCTCTAAAACTATATTAACCAGTTTTATGTGTCGTGTTACATCCTTATACAGCGAGAAGTAAGAGGAAAGCTAGTCTACTTTATCGATCTAAGTATTTAACACACTACAGACACACTACTCTACATACTGAAGCAGTTCACACAAACACACACACACACACACACAGGGCTTTTGTGAAAGAGTAGTATATAAAGACAGAGTCATGCAATGCAAGATTACGGTTACGGAGAAAAACTTCTCCACGTGACGGGGGAACACAAGGCCTGGGCTGGTTGCCAGAGGAATATATATTAAAACGATGTATTAGAAGATATTATGATTTAGGGGGTCAGGTTGTGACGTGCCGTGACGTGACGTGACGTGTTACAGAGAGAAAGGGGGCAAGTTTTCGTTAGAGGTTCCACGGGGTCAAAGTCCCTGTTTGTGACTCTATAATATGATTCTATGTTAGGATTGTAATATGATTCTATGCTATGACTCGGCGATATGACTCTGCAAGATCCTTGCGACTTCTTAAATATTCTGATATATATATATATATATATATATATATATATATATATATATATATATATATATATATATAATGATTAAAAAATACAATAATATAATTGATAAATTGTATATTTTAAGACATAAAAATATACAAGAAAGGGGATAAAAACGAGGGAGCTTTCGACCGTTTGCAAACGGTCCTCTTCAGTTGGCTGAAGAGGACCGTTGCAAACGGTCGAAAGCTCCTCGTTTTTATCCCCTTTCTTGTATATTTTTATGTCTTAAAATATACAATTTATCAATTATATTATTGTGGCTTTTTAATCATTATTTTCGATCACAATATAGTGATGCTCCATAGTTATATATATATATATATATATATATATATATATATATATATATATATATATATATATATATATATATATATATATATATATATATATATATATATTAGGTTTCAGTACATCTAATAAGAGGAAATACATATTTTTCTTTTTATTTCCACTTTTTTTTATTTCTTCAAGTCTTAACGGTTTTTATTAGGCGGATTCAATATACATATTTTATATTTATGTAATTCACGAGAGATTTTTTTCGTACTTTTTCAAATCTTGATATATTTTATGAATAATATAAATAAATAATATACTGTATGTATATGTATGCATATATATATATATATATATATATATATATATATATATATATATATATATATATATATATATATATATATATATATATATATATATTCTTTATTTGTAATCACACTCACCAGTAGAGTGGTCAATTTCTCAATTCAATTTTTTTTTTATAAATTATGATATTTTAACATCATGAAATTTTCACATCAATTTACAAAAACTGTTTGCTGGGTAATTATAATAATCATAATAATAATAATAATTATAATAATAATAATTATCAAGCTGGGATTAAGTGACTACACTTCTGTAATTTAAAAAATAATTAAAAGTTTATGGTAAACAAAATTCATGTGATAAACTTTCGACGCTGTGTAATAAACTTTCTTTCGACGCTATGTGATAAACTTTCGACGCCTTATGATAAACTTACGAAGTCGTGTGATAAACTTTCGACGTCTTTTAATAAACTTTCAACGCGTGTGATGATCTTTCGATACCACGTGATAAACTTTCAACGTTACGAGATAAAGTTTCGACTACATGTGATAAACTTTCGACGCCAAGTGATAAACTTGCAACTCCTTATAAAAAACTCTCTGCGTCGTGTGACAAACTTTCGACGCCGTGTGATAAACTTTCAACGCCACCTGGTCTACTTTCGACGTCTTGGCAAACTTGCAACGACTTATCAAAAACTCTCTGCGTCGCGTTATAAACTTTCGACGCCACGTGATAAACATTCAACGCCACGTGGTCAACTTTCGACGTCTTGACAAACTTGCAACGCCTTATCAAAAACTCTCTGCGTCGTGTGATAAACTTTCGACGCCACGTGATGAACTTTCGACTACATGTGATAAACTTTCAATGCCATGTGATAAACTTTAGACATCGTGTGATTAACTTTTGACGTCATGTAATACATGTTCGACACCTTTAAATAAACTTTCGACGCCACGTGATAAACTTTCGAAAACTTTTCATGTCTTATAATAAACTGTCAACGCCAAATGATAAACTTTCTTTCGACTCCATGTGATGAACTTTCTTTCAATGCCGTGTGATAAACTTTCTCTCGGCACCACGTGAAAAATGTTCTTTCGACGCTGTGTGATAAACTTTCTCTCAACGCCCCGTGATAAACTCTCTCTCGACGCCACGTGATAAACTTTCTCTCAACGCCACGTGATAATCTTTCTCTCAACGCCCCGTGATAAACTTTCAACGCCACGTCATAAACTTTCTCTCAACGTCCCGTGATAAACTTTCTCTCAACGCCACGTCATAAACTTTCTTCCGACGCCATGTGATAAACTTCATCTCAACGCCACACGATAAACTTTCTTCCGACGCCGTGTGATAAACCTTCGACGTCATCCGGGAACAGCTGCGCACAAAGATGCGCAAAAACACGCCCCGGTAAGGAGAACAAGTACTGCATGAAAGTTTGCCCTGACACCAATAGAAACATGTTAATAATAATAATAATAATAAATATCTGACAGTGTGGGGGAGATTAAAGAATGTGTAGATCATGTTGATATATAAAAAATTGTATAGATCATGTTTGATATATAAAAAACAGACATAAATAAATAAGTAAATAAATAGGTAGATTCATGATGGAACCATTAATAGATTATCATTATGAATTAAAGAGTAAAGATTTAAAACAATAATAATAATAATAATCATAATAATAATAATAATCATAATAATAATAATAATAATAATGATGATGGGAGAGCGAAACTGGCAAACGATCGTAACCTGGAAGACTTGTCCCGAGCAGAGGCCTTTTTGAATTTCCTGGTGGAGGAGGGCTCAAGGCTGATGGTGATAGCCCGGTCCTGCGGCTCCTCACACCTGCTGGGGAAGACAGGAAGCCAAGGCAGTGAAAGTAAGGAGAAGCTGAAGGTCATGGTGAAAGGAGTGGGAGGGAGGGGGGGGGGGTGGAGTGGGAGGGGGGGGGGCGGGAATTTTAGGCACAAAAATAAAAATAAAACGGGAGAATCATTTTTAATTAGGATCTATGAGAATACTCAGTGAGGTGCAGTGGAGAGAGAGAGAGAGAGAGAGAGAGAGAGAGAGAGAGAGAGAGAGAGAGAGAGAGAGAGAGAGAGAACTGAAATATAAGTGAATTTTGTTTTTGATGAACAGAAAACAAAATAGAACTCTTAATTAGGAAGTATATTGATGGAGAGAGAGAGAGAGAGAGAGAGAGAGAGAGAGGGGGGGTGACTGAAATATAAGTGAATTTTGTTTTGATGAACAGAAAAACAAAATAGAACTCTTCCTTAGAAAGTATACTGAGAGAGAGAGAGAGAGAGAGAGAGAGAGAGAGAGAGAGAGAGAGAGAGAGAGAGAGAGAGAGAGAGAGAAAAGCACAGATGACTGCAACACAAACAAATATTTTAGGAGAATATAACACAACCAGAATTCTTCCTTGGATATCGTAACAAAAAACAAGTGCAAATTAGTTTTAAAACTCAAGACTACATAGAATCAGGTGCAGAATAAAATTTAATAAAACAATTCAGGGAAATGAACTAAAATACTTAAAACTAAAAACAGACCGAAATATAAACAAATTATTGTAAGAGTGGAGAAAGTAATGAAAAAAAGAAGAAGAAGAAAAGGATGATTAAATGCGTAACACAACATGAAATGCCACTGCATAGCTTAAATAATAACTTAATTTAAGAAATACCTAAATTAACGGAGTAAATTAAAAAATCATTAAAATTTTTTAAAAAAGGTGACTGAATCGATTAAAAATAACTAAAAAATAATAACAGCAAAAACTAAAAAAGGAATTTGTAGGGTTACCTTCAATATCAAACTCAATAAAGTGACCGACTTGATTGAAATAAACTCAAAATAATAACAACGAAAACTAAAAAAGGAATTTGTAGTGTTACCTTCAATATCAAACTCAATAAAGTGACCGACTTGATTGAAATAAACTCAAAATAATAACAACAAAAACTAAAAAACGAACCTGTAGTATTATTTTCAATATCAAACTCAACGAGTTGACACACTCGATTTAAAAAAAAAACTAAAAAATAATAACAGCAAAAACTGAAAAAGAAGGATGAAGTTAAAAGCAACTTAAAAAGTATCCACGAATTTTCATTCATGAAAAATAAAAAAAAAAACGCTAAGAGTGATTAAACTCAGACCATAAAAGCAAAGGAAAGCAAAGCAAAGGAGAAATTTCAGGAGGAGAGGAAGAGAGACGTTTAGAGGGTAATGGATCAAATCACAAAAGCACTCGACCAGAATTATCGACCAAACTTTCGACGAAAATGGATAAAAGCCGAAGGAAGTTGTTCCTGGGATTTGGGGAATGCGAATGTGGTTAGTCGCATGAGGAACGGATGATGCGGAAAAGATCTCTGGCTGGTCGCCTGGGAAGGGAAAGATGAGAGGCTGGTGACATGGAATGACAAAGATGAAGTTGCTTGCAAGAGAAGGGAAAGATGAGAGGCTGGTGACATGGAATGAAAAAGATGAAGTTGCTTGCAAGAGAAGGGAAAGATGAGAGGCTGGTGACATGGAATTACAAAGATGAAGTTGCTTGCAAGTGAAGGGAAAGATGAGAGGCAGGTGACATGGAATGACAAAGATGAAGTTGCTTGCAAGAGAAGGGAAAGATGAGAAGCTGGTGACATGGAATGACAAAGATGAAGTTGCTTGCAAGAGAAGGGAAAGATGAGAGGCTGGTGACATGGAATGACAAAGATGGAGTTGCTTGCAAGAGAAGGGAAAGATGAGAGGCTGGTGACATGGAATTACAAAGATGAAGTTGCTTGCAAGAGAAGGGAAAGATGAGAGGCTGGTGACATGGAATGACAAAGATGAAGTTGCTTGCAAGAGAAGGGAAAGATGAGAGGCTGGTGACATGGAATGACAAAGATGAAGTTGCTTGCAAGTGAAGGGAAAGATGAGAGGCTGGTGACATGGAATTACAAAGATGAAGTTGCTTGCAAGTGAAGGGAAAGATGAGAGGCTGGTGACATGGAATGACAAAGATGAAGTTGCTTGCAAGAGAAGGGAAAGATGAGAGGCTGGTGACATGGAATGACAAAGATGAAGTTGCTTGCAAGTGAAGGGAAAGATGAGAGGCTGGTGACATGGAATGACAAAGATGAAGTTGCTTGCAAGTGAAGGGAAAGATGAGAGGCTGGTGACATGGAATGACAAAGATGAAGTTGCTTGCAAGAGAAGGGAAAGATGAGAGGCTGGCGACATGGAATGATAAAGAAGAAGTTGCTTGCAAGAGAAGGGAAAGATGAGAGGCTGGTGACATGGAATGACAAAGATGAAGTTGCTTGCAAGAGAAGGGAAAGATGAGAGGCTGGTGACATGGAATGACAAAGATGAAGTTGCTTGCAAGAGAAGGGAAAGATGAGAGGCTGGTGACATGGAATGACAAAGATGAAGTTGCTTGCAAGTGAAGGGAAAGATGAGAGGCTGGTGACATGGAATTACAAAGATGAAGTTGCTTGCAAGTGAAGGGAAAGATGAGAGGCTGGTGACATGGAATGACAAAGATGAAGTTGCTTGCAAGAGAAGGGAAAGATGATGAGGCTGGTGACATGGAATGACAAAGATGAAGTTGCTTGCAAGAGAAGGGAAAGATGAGAGGCTGGTGACATGGAATGACAAAGATGAAGTTGCTTGCAAGAGAAGGGAAAGATGAGAGGCTGGTGACATGGAATGACAAAGATGAAGTTGCTTGCAAGAGAAGGGAAAGATGAGAGGCTGGTGACATGGAATTACAAAGATGAAGTTGCTTGCAAGTGAAGGGAAAGATGAGAGGCTGGTGACATGGAATGACAAAGATGAAGTTGCTTGCAAGAGAAGGGAAAGATGCGAGGCTGGTGACATGGAATGACAAAGATGAAGTTGCTTGCAAGAGAAGGGAAAGATGAGAGGCTGGTGACATGGAATGACAAAGATGAAGTTGCTTGCAAGAGAAGGGAAAGATGAGAGGCTGGTGACATGGAATGACAAAGATGAAGTTGCTTGCAAGAGAAGGGAAAGATGAGAGGCTGGTGACATGGAATGACAAAGATGAAGTTGCTTGCAAGAGAAGGGAAAGATGAGAGGCTGGTGACATGGAATGACAAAGATGAAGTTGCTTGCAAGAGAAGGGAAAGATGAGAGGCTGGCGACATGGAATGATAAAGAAGAAGTTGCTTGCAAGAGAAGGGAAAGATGAGAGGCTGGTGACATGGAATGACAAAGATGAAGTTGCTTGCAAGAGAAGGGAAAGATGAGAGGCTGGTGACATGGAATGATAAAGATGAAGTTGCCTGCAAGAGAAGGGAAAGATGAGAGGTTTGTGACATGGAATGATAAAGATGAAGTTGCTTGCAAGTGAAGGGAAAGATGAGAGGCTGGTGACATGGAATGACAAAGATGAAGTTGCTTGCAAGAGAAAGGAAAGATGAGAGGCTGGTGACATGGTGAGGTTACTTGCATAAGGGAAAGACGAGCCTGGTCCAATGAAACGGTGGAAAAATGGGGCTGGTCTAAATGACACCCCAAATATCAGAATGTCACAAGAGGTTGGAAAGGTGAGCCCGATCTCATGATGTAAGATCTGACTAGTTGCGTGAAAAGGAAAGATGAAACTCCCCATAAGAGGCAGGAAAGATGAGACTGGTTGCATGGGGATGACAAAGATGAAGTTGCTTGCGTGATAAAGGAAAGATGAGACTGGCCACACGAGACAGGAAAGATGAGGTTGGGGACACGGAATGACTAAGATTAGGTCGACTGCCTGAGGAGGTAAAGATGAGGGTGGTCGCAAAAGATGGGAAAGATGATTCTGGTCGCGGGAAAAAAGGAGAGAGAGAATCTTCGAAAAAGTTGAGAGAGATGGAGAACAAATAACAATATAAATGTATAAATAAACTTGTGATTAAAATGCGATAGCATGATACATTGACATAAATAAAATCCAACAAGAATAAAGGGCAGGAAAGAATTTTGATAAAAAAACAGGTTAGGAAGAATAAAAAAATTATCTAGAAACAGGCAAAAGGACAAAAGATTAGTATGAAATAACATAAAAGAAGAGAACGAGGAAAACAACATGAATTAAAGCTGAAAGATAAAAAAGGAAAGCGTAATGAACAGGAACATATCAGGAAAAATAGGAAAAATAAAAAAATATATATAATTATTACTATTGGCAACAATATACAGGAAGGAGGCAATGCTTTTGATAGAAAGGTAAGACGAAAAATAAAAGGACAAACTCTCTTACGTATTTAGCAAAGAATCATAAACTGGTGACTAATAATAATAATAATAATAATAATAATAATAATTGGAAGGAAAAAATATTGATTGGTTTACATTATTCTGGCGTTACAAAACGAGGATCACTGACGCTGGGGGAAAAATAAAACACATGGAGAAATTTTTGCTGTTAAATTCAACTAGGCTTTGGGCCAGCACGGGCTCTTGCTCGTAAGAGTTGCCTGAAAGAGCAGCATGGTAGTTTTTGGCAGACTTATGAGGGACATAAATATATGGAAAAACAATTTGTTTACTTGAAAAAGAATAAAGAACGAAGAGAGAATAACTGCCTGATGAAAGATGGACGTAGACGAGATTCGAAGGATTAAAAACAGTACGAAGGAAAGGGGAAAATCGTAAACAGTGATAGTGCAAGGAATGACAAAAGGAGAATGGAAGAAGAGAAAAATGAATAGAAGAATAACATCACGAAGAGGAAATACAGTGACACGGAACAAGAGATTAACACACGTAACAGAGAGACATGGAGGTATAAAAACGAAAACAGAAAAAATGAAGGAATGGAAGGAGGACTTACAAACAACAGAAGGACAAAGAGAAAGAGGAAGAAATATATATATAAGAGGAAAATAAAGGCGGATGTAAAAGACAGATTAATAAATAGAAGCAGGCATTAAGAGAGAAAAGGGATAGAAGCGCCAACTCAGATCAACAGAGGCAAGGGAAAAATAGATGGCAAAAAAAAAGAAGAAGAAGAAGAAGAAGAAGAAGAAGAAGAAGAAGAAGAAGAAGAAGAAGAAGAAGGAGCACAGAAATGCCACACATATATGACTGAGGACAATAAAGCAATAAAAAAAAAAGGACAATTGCAATCACAAGAATGAAAAGGGTTACAAATAACACTAAAAATTACAATAACGAAGGAAAGGTAAAGAAAAAAATGAGTAGGATAAGCAAGAGAAGTAAAATAGAAGAGAGGAGAAAAGAGAAATATAAAGAGCCTGAAAGACAGCCGCGAAAGAAAGAATATATAACGAAAGGAGAAGCGCTAAAGATCAGAAGAACGAAAGGACGGAAGGACATGGGAAAAAGGTATAAAAAAAGAGATAAAGATAGGAAATACCGAAAATAGGAAAGATGGAGAGTCACACAAAATGAGGAAGGGGTAATTACGGACAAATCTAACACACAAAACAATAACAATAACACACAAATGAAGGTAAAGAGAGAGATGAAAGGAAAGGCTGACAAGACAACGAACGAGGAATAACAAACGGGAAAAGATAAAAATGGAAAAAGGGGGTAAAGAAGGAGAATTAGAAACTCAAACAAAAAGGGAGAAAGGGTGATTGGGAGATGAATGACTGGGAATAGATGTGAAAGGAGGGAATGGGGAATGAAGGATAAGAATAAATGTAAAGAAAACGGAAAAGTGGATTGATGAGAATATACATATATATATATATATATATATATATATATATATATATATATATATATATATATATATATATATATATATATATATATATATATATATATATATATATATATATATATATATATATATATATATATATATATATATATATATAGATAGAGAGAGAGAGAGAGAGAGAGAGAGAGAGAGAGAGAGAGATAGAAACCTGCAATCTATCAGAAGAAGATTGTGCCAAAACATAGGAGTTAATAAAGAGAGTGAATATGAAAATAAACGAATAAATAAATAAACAAATAAGGGAAATCTACTTAAAATAAAATGAAGGCTTATGCATAAAAATACAAATAAAATACAGTAAAATAAAAAAGAGGAAACACTTGGTAACAACTGACTCGAGAAGAAGAAGAAGAAGAAGAAGAAGAAGAAGAAGAAGAAGAAGAAGAAGAAGAAGAAGAAGAAGAAGAAGAGGAAGGGGAGGAGGAGGAGGAGGGAAAAGAGGAATTAAGAGAGAAAAGAGGATTGGGGGTTTCATAAACAAAGGCCTACTCTGCAAGATTAGGAAAACATGGATACACATCATCATTTATTAGGAAAAAAAAATTCTTGAGCAAGCACACATGAAAGGCAGAGGGAATTGGAGAGGAGGGAGGGGGGGAAATGGGGAGGGAGGAGGGAGGGAAAGAAGGGGGGAGGTGGGGGAGAGAATAATGAACCTGATGCACATACAGGAAAGTAAAGAATAAAAAAAAAGAGTAAGTACTGAGGAAAGAACAGTAGGTAAGTAAGTAGTTTTCAAGAGTACCGAGAACAACAATCATGATAATAATAATATCTCACAGTGAGAGATAAGAAGAAGAAGAAGAAGAACAAGAGCAGCAGTGCAGTGTGTGCTTTTTCAAAACAGTACAATAATATCTTTAAAAAGAGAGAGAGAGAGAGAGAGAGAGAGCTAGAGAGAAAGAGAGACTAGATAAATAAATAACTTTTTAGTTTATATACACAGGATGCTCATCTGTTGTCAATTTTGTATGCACGAATATATTTTAAAAAACAGCTAAGTGATGACGGGGAAGGGGCTAATGGGTTAATCTGTCTACATTCAAAGAGGAACGCCTTGGCGTGACCAGGAATTTGGTGTGTGAGTAAGCTTTTCGTGTAAGTAAGCTTTCTGGGTAAGCCACACCAAATCCCAGTGGCCACGAGACAAGGTGAAGCTAATAGGAATAATAAAAAAAAGTGGAAGGAGAGAGAGAGAAAAACATCCATGCTTGCAAAAATGCGTAAGAAAATGACATATCAAAATGTAGGAATTGTGGTCAAAATCGAATCTACTACATTACCACCTAGTATCTGTCTTTGGGCATGTTTTTAACAGTATATGTAGTGAAAGTACATAAAAAATAGGAGAGAGCGATTAATATAATCTTTTTCATGACATTTTTTACTTGCGTTTTTAAGAAATAGTGTACGGGAAATGTAAAAAATTTGTGAAAGTAATGAATCTGCATGTAATGGGAGTTAGCAATTCTGTGGTGCATTTAGCTAAGCTAATCATGTCGAAACCTTCTGTATTTTTTAAGTTACAGGGTAATACAAGAAAAATTAGTTTGTAATGTATATGTATGTCTTGTATATATACACATATATACTAAATAAACATACACACAATATATAAAATGTATAAAATAAGACACTGACATTCTTTCTTAATACCAGTTACAGATCAAATCAAATTTCTGTATTGCATCAACTGAACCTGTAAGTACCATCTATCAAACTGAGTGAGGAAAAATAGGGAATGAATGATATTCCTTTCGTAGGCCTAAATTCGTGGGCCAATATGTTTCAAGGAGTAAGGCGAATTCCTACAGTAAGATTATTTAACGTAGAAGCGTAGGACTTCCTTTCAGAATCCTAATTTGAAATCCCTCCGCATGAGTCTAAGGCTTTTCCAAATCCTACTAATGACGTAATGATCCTGACTGAAACTGTAGTATGTGCCTGGCAATTTTTTTATAAAATAGATAAGGGATCTTAGCTCCCCCAAAAATCGTACGGGGGAAAAGATGGGAAAATTTTACAGTCGAGACGAAAACATTCCTCCATCTATGTACTCGATAGTAAAACACACACACACATATATATATATATATATATATATATATATATATATATATATATATATATATATATATACACATATACATACACACTGATAAGACTAGAGGCACAGAAGTACTCTGTTGCAGAACAGACCTGGGCTTCGGAAGCAAGACTGTTATTTATTCCTACAGAACATACGGACATTTTCTGAATTACATGACGGAATTACGGTGGCTTAGAGCAAAGGAGAATGATCTGTACCAGGAGGTCCAGTTATCGAGACGTTACTATTGTACTGCGTCCCTTAGTATACGAGTCTTGTGACTTGTAGTTTGTGTGGAAAATGTAAATTAGGTCTTCCCAGTGGCACAGAAAGGCCATCTTCATAAATCAGACTTTCTTCCGTATGCCCAACCTGTGTCTTAATTAGACTTATAGACTGATATGATAATGAAATGAGACCCACTTGAGAGAACGGTATCAGAAACAATAAACTACTAACCCTGTCGATTACAGCTGTCCTAATACTATAAGGCTTTCCATAACAGATGTTTTAACGGAAAGGACACAGCAGTCACGTAAAATGCAACAGTGTACATAATTCTTAATCGCAAATTTACGTAAATGACACAACTGATACGCAAAAAATATTTAAAAATTGACGTTTTTCCTCGTAAAAACTGTGGGAAATTGTGGGGTTTATTATTAAAAAAAAACTTTGTTGTATGATGATAACTACACGACATTTGATGCAAAAACCTAATGAAAATATTATGAGGACTTAGGGTATATAATATACTTTCACGTACACTTTTCATACTACGCAAGTTACTTCAGATCTGTAGATGGAATTAGGACAAGACAGATACCAGACTTCAGCTCTTGTTTATTCGAGGTGTTTAAGGGGGAAAAGTATATATATAATATATATATATATAATGCTAAGCCAAAAATTACTTGGTGGGGGATGGGACGTAGGGTCACTCAAAAGTAGTAATAATAATAGTAACAGTGAGTAAAAAGTAGTAATAGCAGCAGCAGCAGCAGCAGCAGCAATAGTAGTAGAATTTAAAAAAGGAATGAAAAAACGGTATTGATTCTACGGTCTATGTTTTCGTTCTAATGGCCAGCGGCTGGCTGCGGGGGCAGTGACGTCACGACGTACCTGCTGTCATCCAGGAAGGTGGACTCCAAGACTTCCGCTGCATATTGCAGGTTCTGCTGAAGGACGGACGCTGCTACCTCCCCTTTCTGAAGAGCTCGCAGAAGGCTTCGAAGTCTGCCGGAGGAGGAGAGAAAGAGAGAGCGCTGAGGTTTCAGAAACAATACTACAAATTAATTAAATAGTACCAACATCGATAAAGAAAGTACAGTGATATTAAAGAAACAATACCAGAAAATTAAAAAGGATCTTCTTTACCACTAAGAGTCGAAAGTAACAACGCTAAAAGAGGAATTACATAGAAATTAAAGAAACAATACCAAACAAAATATGCTTGACCACCTGGGGTAGAATGGAACAATACTAAAAGAGGAATTACAATGCTGCTGAAGAAATAATACTAAAATACAATAAAAATAAAATCTACTCCACTACTAAGAGTAGAGAGTAATTGAGGATTACAATAGTATTGAAGAACTAACACCAAAAAATACAACAATATCTGCTTGACCACTCAGAGGAATTACAAAGAAATTAAAGAACCAGTACCAAAAAACATGCTAGACTACCAAGGGTAGAAGGTAAAGCATTACAAGAGGAATTACAAAGAAACTGAAGAAACAACACCAAAACATAAAACCATTCAGAGCAGAAAGTAACAACACTAAAAGGGGAACTACAAAGAAATTGAAGAAACAGCACAACAACAGGATAAGAGGAATTACAGGTTACAGAAACAATACCAAAAATATATGACTGACTGCCCAGGGTAGAAAATAAGACAACATTGTAAGAGGAATTACAAAGATAATGAAGAAACAATACCAAAAAATAACACAATATCCTCCTGACCACTCAGAGGAATTACAAAAAAAAAAAAAAATACAAAAATTCAAAGAAATTAAAGAAACAATACAAAAACATAAAACCATTCAGAGCAGAAAGTAACAACACTAAAAGGGGAACTACAAAGAAATTGAAGAAACAACACAACAACAGGATAAGAGGAATTACAGGTTAAAGAAACAATACCAAAAATATATGACTGATTGCCCAGGGTAGAAGGTAAGACAACATTGTAAGAGGAATTACAAAGATAATGAAGAAACAATACCAAATAATAAAACAATATCCTCCTGACCACTCAGAGGAATAAAAAAAAAAATACAAAAAATCAAAGAAATTAAAGAAACAATACAAAAAAATATATGCACGACTACCAAGGATAGAATATAAAACAAAATTGAGAGGAATTACAAAGAAACTGAAGAAACAATACCAGAAAACTCCTTAACTACCAAAGGCAGAAAGTAAAACAACACTATAAGAGGACTCACAAAGACACTGAACAAAACAACACCAAAAAATAAAACAATTTCTGCTTGACCACTCAGAAGAATGAAAAAGAAATTAAAGAAACAACACCAAAAATTATGCTAGACTACCAATGCTAGAAAGTAAAACAACACTGAACTTAAAGAAACAACACCAAATGAAAAATCATGCCAGACCACTCAGAGCAGAGGGCAAAACACCACTATGAAACAGGAACCACAAAGGCCCTGAAACTGAAACACCACTGCAAGAGCAATCAAAACCCCCTGAAGAAACTTAAACACCACCACCGCCACCTTGACACCTTGAAACCCACCTCAGGGCAGCTTTCTCGCAGGCGTCGGGGTTGTCGGCGGAGGGCAGGGCATCCTGGGCCAGGTCGGCAGCGTCCAGGAGGTCGTCATCGGAGTGAGATGAGACGCGGGAGCCCCGCCCGCTCAGACTTCGACTGCTCGACCTTCTCAGGATGGTCAGAGACCCTTGTTCTGCAAGACACATGGATAGATAGATAGGGAGATAGATAGACAGAAGTATACATAAGTAGATAGATAGATAAACAGACAGAAAGATAGAGAAATGGATACATATATCCATACATACAGACTTCAAGATACACGGATAGACAGAAAAATACATAGATAGAGAGATAGATAGAAATATACACAGATAGGGAGACAGATAGACATATACATAGATGGGTAGATAGATAGAAATATACACAGAAAACAGACAGATAGAAATATACACAGATAGGGAGACAGATAGACATATACATAGATGGGTAGATAGATAGAAATATACATAGAAAACAGACAGATAGAAATATACACAGATAGGGAGATAGATAGAAAACATACATAGATAAATAGATAGAAAGACAGAGAGATGGATACATAAACAGTATACATACATAGACAGACTGATAGATAGATCGGGAAATAGATAGAAAGATAGATAGAGAGACGGAGAGATAGATACACACAGACACAGCTAGATAGGCAGATAGACAGACAGATAGAAAGAGAAATAGATATATAGAAACATGCATACAGAAATAGAGAGATAGATAGATAGAAAGATACATGCATTCATACATACAGACATTAATACAGATAAGATAGATATGATTGATGGGTGGATGGATGGACAGATGGAGGGATAAGTAAATAAATAAATAAATGAATAATCACAAAAAATAAATTAATTAATAAACACGTGCTGAAATAAGAAGGAAAATGAAATGGTAAGAAAATGGATCAGAAAAATATATGATTAAAAGAATGAAAAAATTACAGATAAAAACATCTTTAGACAAGATCACACAAAAGGCGATAAAGTAAAGTAATAAAGGACTGAATGAATAATCAAATAATATATGAAAACAAAATATAAAATAAGTAATTATGAAATAGAGTAAAACCATAATGAATAAACAAATAAACAAAATACAAAGGTAGGTGTACATTAAGCTGCAGATTAGTTACCAGATATATCGAAAAAGATAGTCTTTACAATATGGTAATACTTATCAGGAATAGCATTAATAGAGTAATGTTGTTGAAAGAAGTCTTTTTGTGTCATTATAAATCATGCAATTTATGACATCGTCAATTAATTAGATTATGATACAGCTTATGGCATCATCAATTAATTGAGTGTATAATATATTTTCTGTCATTATAAATTAATTGAAAGTATAGTAAAGCTTATGACACTGTAAATTAATTGAAAGTATAATAAAGTTTAAGACACCATAAATTAATTGAAAGTATAATAAAGTTTCTGACACTATAAATTAACTGAAATTATAGTAAAGTTTATGACACTGTAAATTAATTGAAAGTATTACAAAGTTTATGACACTGTAAATTAATTGAAAGTATAAGAAAGTTTGACACTGTAAATTAATTGAAAGTATAATAAAGCTTATGACAATATAAATTAATTGAAAGTATAAGAAAACTTATGACACTGTAAATTAATTGAAAATATAATAAAGTTTATGACACTGTAAATTAATTGAAAGTATAATAAAGTTTAAGACAGTGTAAATTAATTGAAAGTATTACAAAGTTTATGACACTGTAAATTAATTGAAAATATAATAAAGTTTATGACACTGTAAATTAACTGAAAGTATAATAAAGTTTAAGACACTGTAAATTAATTGAAAATATAATAATGTTTATGGAATTGTAAATCAATTGAAAATATAATAAAGTTTATGGCTTTGTAAATTCATTGAAAATATAATAGTGTTTATGACACTGTAAATTAATTGTAAATATAATAAAGTTTAAGACACTGTAAATTAATTGAAAGTATAGTAAAGTTTATGACACTGTAAATTAACTGAAAGTATAACAAAGTTTATGACACTGTAAATTAATTGAAAGTATAGTAAAGTTTATGACACTGTAAATTAATTGAAAATATAATAAAGTCTATGACACTGTAAATTGATTGAAAGTATAAGAAAGTTTATGACACTGTAAATTAATTGTAAATATAATAAAGTTTATAACACTGTAAATTAATTGAAAGTATAAGAAAGTTTATGACACTGTAAATTAACTGAAAAAATAATAAAGTTTGTGTCACTGTAAATTAAATGAAAATATAAGAAAGTTTATGACACTGTAAAGTAATTGAAAGTATAAGAGCGTTTATGACACTGTAAAATAATTGAGAGTACAAGAAAGTTTATGAGACTGTAAATTAACTTAAATCATAGTAAAGTTTATGACTGTAAATTAATTGAAAGTATAATAGTGTTTATGACACTGTAACTTAACTGAAAGTATAATAAAGTTTATGACACTGTAAATTAATTAAAAGTATAATAAAGTTTATGACTGTAAATTAATTGAAAGTATAATACAGTTTATGACATTGTAAATCATTTGAAAGTACAGTAAAGTTTATGACATTGTAAATAAACTGAAAGTATAATAGAGTTTATGACATTGTAAATGAATTCAAAGTATAATAAAGTTTATGACACTGTAAATTAATTAAAAGTATAGTAAGTTTATGACATGGTAAATTAATAGAAAGTACAATAAAGTTTATGACATGGTAAAATAATTGAAAGCATAATAAATTTGATCACATTGTAAATTAATCGAAAGCACAATATAGTTTATGACATTATACATTAACTAAAAATACAATATAGTTTACATCATCAATCAATCAAAAGTATTATGCAAGTCACGACGTCAGTAACACACCGAAAGAATAATCAATAACCATTAATGAAGTCAAGCTATATAACTGTAAATCTATTGCAATGTCAAATACTTTATGACATCATCAATCAATTAACAGCATCAGGCAATTCACGACATCACTAATGTACCGAAAGAATAATCACCAATGAAGTCAAACTATAAAAATGCTCGTGACATAACGACCGGGAGCTGACTGGCAGAAGAATGAAAAATGATTGCTTACTTGCAAGCTGTCCATTTTTGCTGCCAGGTTGTGTGATGGCGGCTTCCTCTAGGGCGTCTTTCTTTCTCTCTGGTGGACTTGCAACTGGAAAGAGGGGAGATAATAATAATAATAATAATAATAATAATAATAATAATAATAATAATAATAATAATAATGAGTAAACTTTAGAGGCACTTTGTAAAAGGTGCCATAGGCTCTGGGAACCAGAAGGCTGTTTTTCTAAAAATTACTGTGTACTTCTTTACATAATAACAACAGTAGCAATAATAATAATAATAATAATAATAATAATAATTAAAAGCCACAGTAGTATTGAAAATATTTATTCACTACTAAGGCTTTTAATTCTCAATATTTTAGCCTCTTCACAGGGGTTCCTTGGTTCAATAAAAATAATAATATAAAGCTATTATTTTATTGTTCGGTGCCTCATGGGTGACCGCCTAGGACAATTTCTTTGTGAACACCTGGATGGCCTCCATCGAGCACTACTGGCAATGGTGCGCGCCCAAACAATCAGATCAATGGGATCGGATGGTTGTCACTGTCCTTATCACAAACCACCCCGTAGAAGGGATGTGCCGTCAGTGAACTGTAGGCATTACTTAAGGTTCTTTGCAACGTCCCTTCCTTAAGCCCCTAGCTGCAACCCCTTTCATTCCTTTTACTGTACCTCCGCCGTTCATATTCTCTTTCCTCCGACAATTCCTCAACCGTCTCCTAACAATTGTTTCATAGTGCAACAGCGAGGTTTTCCTCCTGTTACGCCTTTCAAACCTTTTAATCTCAATTTCAGTTTCAGCGCTGAATGACCTCAATATAGTTCCCAGCCCTTGGGCTTTGGCCTAAATTCTCTATTCTACATTCTCTACGAAGGTGGAAAATAATATTTACATTTCATCCAAACGCCAACATTCGTTTATCGTTTCCACTAAATAAAAATATTTTAAAATGCAAGACTCAAGAGAACAATAATAAAAAAAAATAAGTGTCAGAAACAGAAATGATTTTCAGTCTCGGCTCGGAATCGTTACAGGGGAGTGGTGTTTGTGAATAGGCTTTTACGGGCTTAAGGTGACCCGCCCTAAGGCTATACACAGCAGAGGGAATAGACTTCAAAGGCCCTTTGCTCTCCTCGTTCTTTCATGTTGCAGTGAAAACAACCTTAGGGGTTTGTACATGTATGTATGTATGTATGTATGTATGTATGTATGTATGTATGTATGTATGTATGTATGTATGTATGTATGTATGTATATATATATATATATATATATATATATATATATATATATATATATATATATATATATATATATATATATATATATATATATATATAATTTCTCTCTCTCTCTCTATATATATATATATATATATATAGTATATATACATATGCACACACACATATATATATATACACATACATACATACACGAACACATACATATATACAGCAACTAACCTCTACCTTCAAAACGCGACCCTTGCAAATATGTAATTTGAAAAATAAATATAAAAAAAGAATTGTTTTGAAAATGAAACTGAAAAACAAAACGAGTTAACAACAGATCTCCAAATTATTTCGTAAGGAACACAACATTAAGAAATCAACAGTAAAGGCCGTGATTCAGGCCACACTCTCTCTCTCTCTGTCTCTCAATCTAATCTAATTGTTTACATTCACCAAAATATTAAACTTTAATATTTCCAATTTGAAAGTGTGTGTGTGGAAAGTGTGTGAGAGAGAGAGAGAGAGAGAGAGAGAGAGAGAGAGAGAGAGAGAGAGAGAGAGAGAGAGCCATAAAAGAAACTCTCCGACTGGACTGATTTATAATACTCTGATACACAAGACACCTCTGTAATGAAAGGTGGGAAGGCCCCCTTCACCTGCTAATTCCAAACTCCCTGGGAATCTGGAGAGGGTCCTGGAATGGCCCAATCAAGTTCCAGTGAGGCTAAACTAAATTCCCTCTCTCTCTCTCTCTCTCTCTCTCTCTGAGAAAGGAATTTATCTGAAAAGGAAATAAAAATAACAATGGTATCCTATATATATCTGATAAAGGAAATAAAAATAACAATCACGGTATCTGACTATATATATATATATATATATATATATATATATATATATATATATATATATATATATATATATATATATATATATATATATATATATAGTATATATATAAAATTCCATGTTTGGATTGCCCCTCTTTTTATATTGGCCAATCTAGCAAAGATTTAGATGTACGTATTAAGCAACACAAGTATTCAGTCAAAACTGGACAAGCATCCAATGCTATATTCATTCATTTAAGTGAAGACTCTCACAGGATAAATTGGACTGACAGTTCAGTGACTGCCAGATCGAAAGATTTCTCTTCAAGAAATCTATTGGAGTCCGCTATTATCCAGCTTACTTCCAGTTGTAATTTTAATCTTAGCCCTGGCATGTATTATTTGGACCCTGTATTAGAAAAATGTTCAAGAATGACCTAAAAGATAAAATCACTGACTTAATTATAAGTTAGCTACTTGATATATATTTTCTATATATCCGCATGTTTAATATAATTTTTTATTTGTAAAAATGTTCATCTTGCAAAAAGTTAATAATTTTTACAAAAAAAAAAGAGAATTATTGTGTTGTACTAAAAATTTTTAGGTGATCAGTCACGAACCTGTATAATCTTTTAATTGTCCTGTCCCTGCTCCTGAACGGTTGATCCTAATGCTTTGTAAAAACCTCTTGAATATTTAATCCTGTTTTGGCAGTTCTACTAATTCTTCAGTTGTGTTGGATTCCAGGTACATATGTTTCCTTTATAATCCCCATCTGTCATTTATATGAGCTTTCTTTGTAAACATACTTTTATATTTCTTCAGTCTGCTAAGTAAAGGACATAGCGTCGAAAGGCCTTACAGCACTCCAGTGTTTCCGTTTCCTTCGTGGATTTTATCTTTATTTATATATTCATCACGTTCCATATTTTCGTGATTCAGTTATACATACATACATATATATATATATATATATATATATATATATATTATACATATATATTTATATATAGATTTATTTATTTATATGTATACACATATATATATATATATATATATATATATATATATATATATATATATATATATATATATATATATATATATATATATATATATATATATCATACTGCTCTAGCAGATATATTTTTGGGGACAGAATTTTTCGGAATGGTATAAATTAATTTTGAATAATGTCTCAACCGCTTTTTTGTTTTTATAAATATTATTAATTAGAGCAGTAAGATTTATTTTCTGGTTAAACTTCCAAAACTAACATGGAAATATTCTAAAGTTTTAAATGTTGGTAAATGTAAACAATTATATCAGAATGAGAGAGAGAGAGAGAGAGAGAGAGAGAGAGAGAGAGAGAGAGAGAGAAACAAATTTTAGAAAACGAGGATAATTAAGAGCCCACTTGACTTCATAGAAAACGGACAGGCGTCGCCTCTCATTACATGGGAAACTCAAGCAATTGATAAACTCC
Source organism: Macrobrachium rosenbergii (assembly GCF_040412425.1). Lineage (NCBI taxonomy): Eukaryota > Metazoa > Arthropoda > Malacostraca > Decapoda > Palaemonidae > Macrobrachium > Macrobrachium rosenbergii. Next base: position 73,377,364 of record NC_089750.1, read on the forward strand.
CTCATTAAAAGTTACGAACCTTGATCCTACCATATCTGACGTTTTTAGAGGAAATAATATTTCAGCCTTGTAACTATTTTAGGTAGTGTATTACGCCAAATATGGTAATGTGTAATATACGTCGACAGGAAATTAACCTGTTACCTGATCAGTCATCAAAAAATGAATGTTTGTAAGATTTATTTTCAAAAAATTCTCACTGCGAGCATTCTCATCCATCGCAGTTTGACGAAATTAAAATACTGTTTCAAAAATTATAATCAGTATTTACCCTCGTACATAAACACAGATTAAATAGATTCTTTCAAGAGACAACAACCATTAGTTTAATAGCCTATCTCATTAAATATGCGTGGAGTTTGCCTGACCATTAATAATAATAATAATAATAATAATAATAATAATAATAATAATTATAATAATAATAATAATAATAATAATAATTATAATAATAATAATAATAATAATAATAATAATAAACCTGCACAATCAAAATATTATTATCCATAATAATAATAATAATAATAATAATAATAATAATAATAATAATAATAATAATAATAATACCTGCACAACATTCTATTTAGTTCAACGGCAGATCTCATCGATCTAATTCGACATAGCCTACAGCTAAAGTTTAACTTTTTTTTGAGAAGAGCAAATGACAGACAGGCAATTGCGATTGTTGCCTGTATAAAAACTTCCCTGAAGTGACAATAACTGGAGTAAATGAGATACCACAACAGAACAATGAAAGATTCTTTTATAAAACCCTAACGAGGGTAATAATCATTTTCAAACTTCCAATAATAAGCGTTTCGATTAGACTTATAAGCCTACAAACTTCATTGTCAACTGAACAATGAAAAGGATTCTTTTACCAAACTCTAACAAATCATATATCTATAGCTTCTTAGTCAGTTGAGCAATAAAAAGGATTCTTTTACAAAATTCTAACGAAGACAATAATAATTTTCATTTCCAACTCATGGCGTTTCGATTAGACTCATAAGTTTACGAACTTCTCACTCAGAATGATCCTTTGATATTCAGATTTACTCACCGTCTGATCAAGTAGATACGACGAATTCCTTTTCACCAAAAAAACAGTAAAAAATGCGCCTAAGTTCCTTCGGCGCAATCGAGTTTTCTGTACAGCGTATAATCGAGGCCACCAAAAATAAATCTATCTTTTGGTGGTGTCGGTATAATGCTGTATGAGCCGCCGTTCATGAAACGCTCAGCCGGACGTGGTGGCCTGTCCTATATCGTTGCCAAAAGTACGATTATGGCTAACTTTAACCTGAAATAAAATAAAAACTACTGAGGCCAGAGGGCTGCAATTTGGTATGTTTGATGACTGGAGGGTGGATGATCAACATACCAATTTGCAGCCCCCTAGCCTTGGTAGTTTTTAAGATCTGAGGGCGGGCAGCAAAAGTGCAGACTGAAAAAAGTGCTGACGGACAGACAAAGCCGGCACAATAGTTTTCTTTTCCGAAAACTAAAAACTCAACCTCGCTTCCTGAGTAGAGCATTCCAGCACCGGTGTCCATCGTTATTCTTATAATCTGGCCATAAATTGCGCTCAAGCACTCTGAGCTGGAATTTTAATTAAACTCTAGTCGAAATGGAGTCTTTCTCCTCAAAAGGAGCAGTAAAAGTGGCCATTTTCCACGACGATACCGCTCACAAAAACGCCATCCCAGTAATTAGATGCAAGTTTAGGTGGTTGTAGCACGGTCTCATTTGCAGGATAGAATCCGGAGGTCCACACCAGATCGCCTACTTCTCTTCACACCGTATCACGATTCAGGGGCCTCGTTGGGGTAATGGGTCATGTTGGTGTAGGCCTAAAAGATCATAACACGAACTCGGTGACTGTACGAGAAATGCAAAGCTAGAAACCAGTAGTAGTATTAGTACTTGTAGTCGGGATTTATCTTTGGAACGGCTCCTACGAAAAGTCAAGGCAGATACAATGACGTTGTTTACGGGAGGTTTACTATTGTTCTTCTTCTTCTCCTTAGCCCCATAATACATCTGGTACCGGAAAAGGAAGTTTCTTTGACTTTCTTTGTTTACTTGTTCCTCTACATATATTTTCTTACTTTTAAGTAACTTTCTTTCTTTGTTTGTCCTTCTACGATTGCGAGAAAGCGCTTCGTTACCCGAAAAGGAACCTTGTTTTTTTTGTTTACGTTTTTGAGAAAATGGCGCCCCCTTCAGGGAATTCTCAAGTCTACATTCAAGAAGAGCCAGTTCTATCCCCTGTGATTGACATTTCGGTTATGAGAAACGATATTAGCAAACTCCCAGTTCAATCTGCGATCCCTGTGCCAATACCGTTTTGCAATATCACTCGTCTTGAAATATGCCATTTCCTACCCTGTGTGTGTGTGTGTGTTTTTTTTTTTTTTTTGCATTTCCTCCCATTTCCATAAAAACAAAAATGATCTTACTCATTATTTGCCTTTATTTTATGTAAAATTTGATTTAATAGTGATTCTGTATTTGAAATATGGCTGCGTATTGATAATTTACCCGGCTAAAGAAATTTGCTACAGAAATAATTCCTTTCTAGTTTACTGTAAAAGAAAACTGTTGTGCCGGCTTTATCTGTCCGTCCGCGCTTTATTCTGTCCGCCCTCGGATCTTAAAAACTGCTGAGGCTAGAGGCCTGCAAATTGGTATGTTGATCATCCATCCTCCAGTCATCAAACATACCAAATTGCAACCGTCTAGCCTCAGTAGTTTTTATTTTATTTAAGGTTTAAGTTAGCCATAATAGTACTTCTGGCAACGATATAGGATAGGCCACCACCTGGCCGTTGCTAAAGTTTCATGGGCCGCGGCGCATACAGCATTATACCGAGACCACGGAAAGATAGGTCTATTTTCGGTGGCGTTGATTATACGCTGTACAGAAAACTCGATTGCGCCGAAGAAACTTCGGCGCACTTCTTACTTTTATTTTTTTTTAGCAATCGTTCAGACAGATTTAGAGATATGAATTCAGTTTGATCACTTTTTCCGTTAAAAAAACATGTTAATCCTTACATTGAGGGACAGAGTATCTATATATATATTTACTAATGAATAATGCTCTCACACATCTTGCCTCTGTTTTTATTGATTCTTCCATTTTCAAGGTCACTGTGCTTCAAGGTCACTGTGTTTCAAGGTCATTGTTTTTCATTGTCACTGTTTTTCAGGGTCACTGTGTTTCTAGGTCACTGTTTTTCTAGGCCACTGTGTTTCTAGGTCACTGTGTTTCAAGGTCATTGTTTTTCAGGGTCACTATTTTTCATTGTCACAGTTTTTCAGGGTCACTGTTTTTCAAGGTCATTGTTTTTCAGGGTCACTATTTTTCATTGTCACAGTTTTTCAGGGTCACTGTTTTTCAGGGTCACTATTTTTCATTGTCACAGTTTTTCAAGGTCACTGTTTTTCAAGGTCACTGTGTTTCTAGGTTACTGTTTTTCTAGGTCACTGTGTTTCTAGGTCACTTTTTCTAGGTCACTGTGTTCCAAGGTCACTGTGCTTCAAGGCCACAATTTTTAAAAGTCACAGTTTTTCAAGGTCACCGTTTTTCCTAAAGGAACCCATATACAATCAGCCGCATTTTTTCGCTTAATCATCATAACCTCGCGCTTTTTTTGTTCTCTCTAATGACATACAGATTAGACCAAGACTCACTCTCTCTCTCTCTCTCTCTCTCTTGAGGAGTCTCATTGAGATGTTGCAGACCCGTCATCTCGTTGGAAGAAAATGTTCCATTTTCTATCGCAGCTTCTGCTCCCACACCAGCTCCGGCGATGACGAGAGAGAGAGAGCAATTACGGCAACTGGGTAATTGGACGCCGAAAGGTAATAATAGGATGGCAAAAGGGCGTAGTGGTAGTCACGTTGATAATGAGGATAAATAAACTTGCGAAGGAGTAGATGAGGAGGCGAAACGGGGAGGGGGAAGAGGGAGGAGGAAGAAGAGGGGAGGGGAGGGGAGAGGGGTAAATGGAGGAAGGGGGAGGGGAAGAGGGAGGGAAAGGAGAGGGAAAAAGGGGAAGAGGAGGGGAGGAGGAAGGAGAGGGGAGGAGGAGGGCGAGGGGGGTAGATGGAGGAAGGGGGAAGGCGGAGAAGGGGAGGGGAGGGGAGGGGAGGAGGAAGGAGAGAAGAAGGGGGATGGGAGGGGGTAGATGGAGGAAGGGGAGGAGGGGAGGAGAAGGGGAGGGAGGGGGTAGATGGAGGAAGGGGGATAGGGGAGGGGAAAAGGGAGGAAGGGGGAGGGAGATAGGAAGGAGAGGGGCAATGGGAGGGGGAAGTGGGAATGGAAATGAAGGAGAACGGGAGGGGATGGGTGAGGGGGAAGGGAATGGGAATGGGAATGGGAAGGGAGAATGGGAATGGGAAGGGGAGGGAAAGGGGGAAGGGAGGGGGAGGGGGCAGGGGAGGTGGAAGGGGAAGGGGGGAGGGGAAGGGGATAGACGGTTTGGAGGAGGGGGGAGATGCCAGAGGCTGATCTCATCACAAAATAAAACAAGAAATGAAGAGAAGGAGAGATAATTGATTTAAATAGCGAAGGACTGCATAAGAGTAGCAATGGAATAATTGTGATAATTTAGGAACATCATCATATAAAAGAGTAAAAAGGGGAATAATTAAGAAGAGATAAATCACAGAAAGATGAAGAACAGAAGTGGTGAAATGAAGTATTAAAAGCAATACTGTAATAACCATGAAAAAGGATGAAAAGGGGAATAAGGATAACACAGAAAAATAAGGGAAATGTAGCATTAAAGTAAAAGTGGAATAATCAATGTATGATAAAATAAGGAATAAGGACAATAGATTAAGAGAAGTAGTAGGAGAGTATTACATAAGAGTAGCATAATGAATGAGAAGACCATAAAAACGAAAAAGGGACGACAATTAAAGAGGCTTCAGAGAGAGAGAGAGAGAGAGAGAGAGAGAGAGAGAGAGAGAGAGAGAGAGAGAGAGAAGGGGGCCCCAAGAACAATTCCCAGAGACGTTCCCCAGCGGACGGACGGACCAAGTTTCTTCAACACCAAGAAGAAGAAGAAGAAGAAGAAGAGGAAGAAGAAGAAGAAGAAGAGGAGGAGGAGGAAGAAGAGGAGGAAGAGGAAGAAGAGTTGTTGAAGGAATCATCAAGGGTCTCTTTGTTCCGACATAACACCCTCTCTTCAACTTATTCTGGTCGTGGCTAAAGTGCTTCTTTGTTATGCTTCTAATTTTTTTTTTATTTATTTATCTATTTACTTCCTTTTCCTCTTTAGAAGGCTGGGAGGGCGGGGAGGGATAAACCAGTTCATCAGGGAAGAAGTGCTTCAAACTCCTCTACATCAAGTTATTCTGATCGTGGCTGGAGTGTTTATTCATTTTTATTTCTTGTTAATTCCGTAATTTTATTCCCTCGCGCTTAAACAAACAACTGCATCGATAATTAGTACTTACGCAAAGTGGCTGATACTCGCGTTATGCAAATGAGAAGTGATTCATCTCGGTGGTCCAGTGAAAGGAACATCCTTGCTTGAACACTGATCGAAATCTGGCTTCCCTGATTCCCACGGGGCTCTTGAACAAGAAAATAAACTCAAGACGAGATCTCCTTCCTAACAGCAACTCTCTTATTTACTTTATTACTTTATGATAAAAAGGTACCGCCATGCAGTGAGGACTAGTTGTCTTCGGTTGCTCACCGATTCAAGAAATGTTAAAAATGGTTTGAATGGAATGGAATATAAAGTTTAGAACAAAGGCCAAGCGCTGGGACCTTTGATGAGATCATTCAGCACTGGAAGGGAAACTGAGAGTAGGTTGTCTGAAAGGTGTAACAGGAGGAAAACCTCAAAGCAGTTGCACTATGAGGGTGGATAGCAAGCTGGAAGAAATATAATATGAATTGAGGTACAGGGCCTAAGGAAGGGACGCTGCAAAGAACCTTTAGCCATGCCTACAGTGCACCCCGTGAGGTGCACTTACGGCACTAACCCCCTACAGGGAAAAAGATTGTGAATTAAAATGGATGATGAAGTTTTAATACAACCCCTTCAAACTCCATTCTTGATTACCTTGTGAAATGTACCGCCAGAAATGCCGCTTGAAATCGTAATGACTAGTTGTTTCGGCTACGTATAAATTAAACAAATATAAAAAAAAAAGATTTGAGCTTGTGAATTAAAATGGGTAATAAAGTTTTAATAGATTTATTACAACTCCTCCAAACTCCGTTTCTAATTACTTTCCGAAAGATATCGCCATAAGCCAGTTACTCTAAAACGCTTGAAATCATACAGACTTTTTCTTTAGGCTAATCATAGATTAAAGAAATGCTAAAAATCTTTTGAGACTGTAAAATAAAAGCGACAATTACGATTTAATACAATTCTGCTTCCGGTTCAAATATCAACAGGCTTCCATCCGGCAAAGTTAGCCTCATTTAATAATATTTGGCTTTTACGTAATATGCGTTCATCATTCATTATTCATTTCGTCAGACAGCCATCTATCCATCCATCCATTCGTGTTTATTTTCGGGCGCCCTCGCATCCGCCCTCTCTTGGCCCATCTGGGGAGGCGGGAAGGGGTAGGGATGGGGAGAAGGAAGGACCTTAAGTTTCTCATTTTTTAAAATCATTGGGATACAATTTTTAGAAATGTAATTACACACGACCATGTAAATTTAAAACGCGCCACTCAATCATCAGATTGTTTTTTTCGCACCCGTTGCCGATGTAGAGCGGTGGTTTTTCTTCCTTCGTTATTCCTGTTTTAGTTCATTCTTCCCACTGTTTTATTGCTTCTGCCCATTTTCTCTTTCCTTGCAATCAGCCGTTAATGCACATTAATTCTTTACTCTGCCGTTCTGTTATTCACAAGCTCACTTTTTAGTTAAAGATTCCCACTGGCAGACTTAACTTCAATCCCTCTCTTTCGCTCTCTCTCTTAGATTCACACTAGTAGACTTGACTTTAATCTCTCTCTCTCTCTCTCTCTCTCTCTCTCTTAGATTCACATTGGTAGACCTGACCATTCTATCTATCTATCTATCTATCTCTCTCTCTCTCTCTCTCTCTCAAAGATTCACAGTGGCAGACTTGACTATTCTATCTATCTCTCTCTCCATCTCTATCTCTCACAAAGATCCACACTGGTAGACTACTTGACTCCTCTCTCTCTCTCTCTCTCTCTCTCTCAAAGATTCACACTGGTAATCTTAAATTTTCTCTCTCTTCCTCTCTCTCTCTCTCTCTCTCGTTAAAGAAAATAACACCCAACTCGACTTGAAAATTCCATATAATTATAGGACATCCCTCAATTAACCTTCCTTGTCAACCCCTGCCGTTCTGAACTTCCCATTTAAACTCTCCCGTTCATTCCTCGTAACCACAAATGTCTGACGATTATATCTAAAGACTGTATTTCTGGAAGCTTTCCCCCTTTCCGCGATTCTTTTCTGTCACTGCAAAGTTATGGGCCGTAAACTTTCACCGTCAAGGAAAACAGACAGGCCGTAAACTTTCACTGCCAATCCGGAAGCTTTCATGGAACACAGACAGAACGTAAACTTTTACTGAGTACGGACAGAACATAAACTTTCACTGAATACAGACAGACTGTAAACTTTCACTGAAACCCATAAACTTTCGTGGAATACAGGCAGACTGTAAACTTTCACTGAGTACAGACAGACTGTAAACTTTCACTGAATACGAGCAGACCATAAACTTTCACTGAATACAGACAGACCATAAAAACTTTCACTCGATACAAATATACCTTCAGCTTTCACTAAATACGAAGAGACAATAACTGAAGCTACCAATGTGTGTATATATACAGTATGTATCTTACATATATATATATATATATATATATATATATATATATATATATATATATATATATATATATATATATATATATATATATATATATATATATATATATATATAAATAATAACAGACCTCATTCAAGGAGGATGGCACCTAACACAGATTTTAATTCAAGAAAAGTTACAAGCTGTCAAGAGCTGTCAAGGGCATTCTGTCCTCATCGTCTGGTAGCCGTAAAATTGTACTAATGCACAGACCAATTGCAATTGATCAAACTTGATCAAATATATTAAATATATATATGTATATATGTATATATATGTATATATATATATATATATATATATATATATATATATATATATATATATATATATGTATGTATGTATGTATTATTTCATTTGTCCCCCGGGTCTTCAAGCGACAACAATAGAGACGTCTCTCTCTCTCTCTCTCTCTCTCTCCGCGACAAGAGACATGACGCCGGACAGATTTTTGCTGCCTCCTTCACTTAGGGCGCCGTCTCCTTGTATTTCTTTAGACACAAAACATTTTTACCTCACAAATCTCATCGGCGTCAGGAATACACACAGAGTATAAGGCCCAGTAATATTGTATTAAAAGTGTTCGGCTGCATGAGCGCTATGCAAAGACACTATGTGATTTCGACTACAAACGTTTTCTCTTAAGACGTTTTCTCTTGAGCGTTTTTCCTCTAAAATGTTTTCCCTAAATGTTTTCCTTTAACGCCCAAAATTTTCCCTTTAACGCCCAAAATGTTTTCCCTTTAACACCCAAAATGTTTTCCCTTAAACGCCCAAAATGTTTTCCCTTAAACGTTTTCTCTGAAACGTTTTCCTTTAAAAGTTCCCTTGTAAACGTTCCCCCTACACAATTCTCCTTTAACGTTTTCTCTCGAACGGTTTCCCTTAAACATTCGCCCTGAAATTTTTTTTTTTATTTCCATTCAACGTTTCCCCTCAAAATATTTTTATAAACGTTTCATTTTACATGTTTTCTCTAAAACGGTTTTTCCCTAAATCCCTTAAACGTTTCCCCTTCAAGCTTTTTCTCTTGAACCTTTTCCCTTAAATGTTTCCGTTAAACGTTTTCCCTTCAATATTTTACCTTAAAAACGTTCAAGAGCTAGGGTTTAAATACTGAAGAGAAAACGTTCCCTAAAACATTTTCCCTTCAGTATTTTCCTTTAAACACTTGCTCTTCAACATTTTCCCTTTAACGTTTTGTCTTGAACGTTTTCCCTAAAATATACTCCCTTAACAGCGGGTGGCCTTCGAGAAAACACAAGACAGCATTCGCTGTCCCATTCATTCTTTGACTGCGGAATAGGCGATGAACACCTGTGCTGACAACTTACATAACCTGGGTCACACTTACACCTACACAGCGGTGTGTCGCACACGCTTACACACACACACACACACACTGCGCCACTCACCCTTATTTTGCATACAGTCTCTGGATATCATCCCATTACCTCTTCAGATCGTCTGATCTCTCTCTCTCTCTCTCTCTCTCTTAAGAAAAAAACGACAAAGGACATATAATACAGGTATTCAACAGGTATCAAAGATGGCGGTGGTTCCATCACAAAACATGTCATATCTGGTAATACTGCCTGATGTACCGGAACCAACAGCATTAAATAACCAGTACTGATATTTTTAACGATGCCGTGAAGACTGGGAAACAGTTTCACGGCTAAAGGAACGAAATACTAGCAAGTAAGTGAACAATTTCAGAGCGAATAATTGCCTAGATTTTGACCCAAGACCTTTAAGTCAGCTCCTTCAAGGAGCCTTTAATAACGCAACAATTTACGAAGACCGTCAAGAAAGATTTCTTCCCTCCAAAATCTATATTCCCTCTTAGGGCTCCGTTTTTCCGCCTCTGACAAATGTCCGAAAGGAGCTCGAGTTTCTTGACTTATTACGAAAGGATTTTTCGTGAAACGCGAGCACCGGGCAGTGTTCAAAGCCTCCCCTGGGCAATCTGCGTCTTGTCTAACCTTCTCGGTGTTCCTTGTAGCCTTTGCTGGTCTTCTGGGCGACTGGAAGAGCTTTCCGAGTGGTGTATCTGACTTGGTACCCTTAAGAATACGACGGGAAATGTTCTCCGTTTATTTAAAGGAAATTTAGTACCTTCTTTCACTGCTACAAGTCTCTATATCGTCAAGAATTGGTTTATAGCAACCGATGGTCAAAAGGGGATCAGGTTACGCTGTCCTTTTCCTTTCTTGCACGTGAGAGAGAGAGAGAGAGAGAGAGAGAGAGAGAGAGAGAGAGAGAGAGAGAGAGAGAGAGAGAGAGAGAGAGACTATGAACAAAAACTGAACTGTTTGCTTTTGCACAATCGCAGATGAAGTCCTTTTTGTTTGAAGTCACTAAATGCAAGCAAATTTTTTATATTAAAAAAATAAGGAGAACCTCGTCATGATTAAGTAGTATGCAAAACAATGGAATGACCCTAAGAAACACTGCAGTAAAATATATCATAAACACACGTTGGCAACTTGTCTCATACATACCACGAACATGTTGAAAACAAGTTAACGACCGGAAACACATGTCAGCAGCTTATTTCATACATATCACAAACATGTTGAAAACAAGTCAATGACCGGAAACACAAGCCAGCAACTTATACATATCACATACATGTTGAAAACAAGTCAACGACCGTAAAAACGTCACCAACTTATCCCATACATATCACAAACAAGTTGAAAACAAGTCAATGACCATAAACACGCACCAGCAACTTATCTCATACATATCACAAACATGTTGAAAACAAGTCAATGACCAGAATCACACGTCAGCAACTTATCTCATACATATCACAAACATTTTGAAAACAAGTCAACAACTGTAAAAAGTCCACAACTTATCTCATACATACACAGACATGTTGAAAACAAGTCAACAACCATAAAAATGTCAGCAACCTATCTCATACATATCACAAACAGGTTGAAAACAAGTCAAGGACCATTAACACATGCCAGCAACTTATCTCATACATATCACAAACATGTTGAAAACAAGTCAATGACCAGAAACATACATCAGCAACTTATCTCATACATATCACAAATATGTTGAAAACAAGTCAACAACCATAAGAGGAAAAAAGAATCTATGACCAATAATGGGCAATCAAACGACGCACTGGAAAGACTACCAGCAAGTCATAAACTTGTATGCAACTTGTTTGTGATAAGTGCACGATGAGTTGCCGACGTTTGTGGAATCACTCAAATAAGCAGGTTGCTGAATTCTCACGTGAATTTTTCAATGGTCTTTTTCAGACACTCCGGAAAAATAACAGACAATAACACTGCATTTTAACACACCTTGTTTGTATGTAGAATATATAGGCTGTCATCTATTGGCAAGACTGCTATTCAGTACAGGCAAAAACCTTCCTTTCTCCAGGAAAAACAGCTTTCACTACCAACCTCATCGACTGATACACTTCCAGGTCCCCAGCTGAACAACCACTTAAACTGCACTGCATTTGGGGCTGAGAAACCACTTGAATAACATTAAAAAAACATTATACAATGCAGCACTGCAAGGCGCACCAGATGTGTATTTTCGCGTATCAAAGAAATTAATTTCTAAAGAGGTCTCTTTTTGTGGTACGTGTATTCTTAGTTACAAGAGCAAGAAAATAATAATCTGAAAACGAATTATTTCATTAACTAGACAATAATTTATGGGGATAAATCATACACTAAGAATTGCCATAGAGATGCTTCCTGTAGAGGTAAAATTTTGAGAATTAATTGCCAAGGAGCAACGGATGACGCAACCCCCCCAAAAAAAAAATATATATATATAACGGAACAGAATAGAATATAGAATTTAGGGCAAAGGCCAAGCACTGAGACCTATGAGGTCATTCAGCGCTGAAGCGGAAATTGACAGTAAGAAGGTTTGAAAGGTGGAACAGGGGCACTATGAAACAATTGTTAGGAGAGGGTTGGGGAAAGTAAGATGGAAGAAAGAGAATATGAACGGAGCTCCAGGAAAAGGAATGAAAGGGGCTGCAGCTAAGGGCCGAAGGGACGCCGCAAAGAACCTTAAGTAATGCCTAAAGCACACCAAGCGAGGTGCACTGAAGGTACTACCGCCCTACGGAGATGAAACAAAATAACATTAAAATTATCCGATATTTCCACGAATATGCTTCGACAATACCATTAAAGACAACATTCACCTCCTCCCCCCTCTCTCTCTCTCTCTCTCTCACTCCCTCCCTCTCTCTCTCACTCCCTCTCTCTCTCTCTCCCCTCCCCTCCTCTCCCCTCCCTCCTCCTGATTGGTGAAGTGAGCAAATGAAGAATTATCGTAATTTCGAAGAAGCCTTTAACATACTACGTTCTTCCACAGGCACCGTTAATAGAGAGAGAGAGAGAGAGAGAGAGAGAGAGAGAGAGAGAGAGAGAGAGAGAGAGAGAGGGGCAGTAGTAGGGGAGGACTGTGAGGGAATGGCTATATATAGATAATCAATAAGCACGATGGAGAGAGAGAGAGAGAGAGAGAGAGAGAGAGAGAGAGATGTATGTTGACCAGATACACGGAAGAGAATTAGGTGAGAATTTACGTTGACAAGACACAAGGATGAGAATCAATTAGAAATATTAGTTACAGGGAGAGAGAGGGAGAGAGAGAGAGAGATTACATTTTCTCTTTCCTTGATGATCGGCGACAAAGACGATGGAGAAGGAGTTTTCCTTTCAAGGAGAAACGAGGATATAAAGAATATTTGAGCGCGCATTCCCTCGAAGCAAAGCAGATGATCCCATCTTCTTTATTATTTATTTCTCCTTCGTCAATTTTATTCCGTCCATAATTCGCTTTTATTCCGTTCAAAGCAGAGTGATAGGAAGGCAACGTGGGCGCATTTTATTTGTAAAACAAAATTTTCCTTTTTCCAATGAATATTCTTGCTGGGGAAACTCTTTTGACAAATTTCTTTCGGGAAGACAATAATTCTATCTTTGCAAGGGAAATTTCCTTTTAGAAGAAATTCTCTTTTTCAAAAAAATTCTCTTTTAAAGAAAATATTCTTTTAAATGCAACTTCCTTTAAAAGAGAAATCGTCAAAAAAAAAAAACCTTTTTGTCGAATATTCGGTTTTGGAAGGTTTTTTTAACTTGGGGAAAGCGTTCTTTTGGTTTTTTTTTAATTCTTTTCAATTTAAAAAAAAACTTCTTCGGGTTTATTATTACAAAATAATTCTTCGGTTTTTTTAGAAAAAAATTCTTCGGTTTTTGAGAAAAAATTATTTTTTTAAGAAAAAAATTTTTTTTTTTAAATTCTTGTTTTTTTTAAATTCTTCGGTTTTGTTCAGGAAGAAATTCTTTTGGGGAAAGGTTTCCTTACAAGGAAATTTTACCCCTGAGTGAATGCCAACAATAGGGTGCCAGGGACCTTTGCGAAAGGGGAAGAAAAGTCTCAAGGAATTTGGTGAATTTAACTGAATTATAAAAGCAAAAACTAGACTGCGTGGATGACGATATATACTGATGAAAAATATCTGTGGGTTCGATCCTGATGTGAGTCAGAAATTCATATATATGTACGTATATACAGTATATATATATATATATATATATATATATATATATATATATATATATATATATATACATACATACATATATTATATACAGTATATTTAAGTACAGTATATATACATAAAAATATATTTATAATATATAAATATATATATAAAATATATATATATATATATATATAATATATATATATATATATATATATATATATATATATATATATATATATATATATATATATATATATATTGTATATAGTATATATATAAAAAAATATAATATAAATATAAATATATATATATAAAAAATATATATATATAATATATATATATATATATATATATATATATATATATATATATATATATATATAGCTAGCAAGGCACATGTGTATCATTAAAATGAAAAACAGAAAAAGTAAAAGCAAGACGGAGATCCCATCGTGTCTTGTACGACTCTCTCCCTCACCCCTTGACAATTCTATTCAGCAAAGTAGCCGCACCGCCGAATAACCGCGCCCCAGTTATCGGGACAGTTTTTCCAATATGGAAAATTGTCGTGAAAACTGTCAAAGCAGAAAAAGACAGCAGGGGGACAGTAATTTTTTTTCCCCCGAGTTGGAAACGAAATGGGTAATTTACCACGTGAATGACCTGGCAAATGGACCATTCGAAAGAATAAAATTACTCACAGAGGGGGCGGGGGTGTGAAGGGGAAATGAACATATATAATAAAACGACGACAATCAGCTATTCTCTAATAACTTCACGTCAGCACGACAAGTGGTGACACTTTGTGTTGGCATATTTATTAAATTTCCCTTTTAGTTTCCTGTAGAAGAAAACTATTGTGACGGCTTTGTATGTCCGTCCGCAATTTTTTCTGTCCGCCCTCAGATCTTAAAAACTACTGAGGCTAGAGGGCTGCAAATTGGTATGTTGATCATCCACCCTCCAATCATCAAACATACCAAATTGCAGCTCTCTAGACTCAGTAGTTTTTATTTTATTTAAGGTTGAAGTTAGCCATAATCATGCCTCCGGCAGCTATATAGGACAGGGCACCACCGGGCCGTGGTTAAAGTTTCAGGGGCCGCTGCTCATACAGCATTATACGGAGACCACACAGGAAGATAGGTCTATTTTCGGTGGACTTGACTATACGATGTACAGAAAACTCGATTGCGCCGAAGAAACTTCAGCACATTTTTACTTGTTTAAACAGTCCATCGATTATTTTAAAAATATTAACCATCTTCCACTTGGATGAGAAAGCTGTTTCTAATATTTTCTCTAATTCCTAAGATTTCACGGATACCCTCTCCACTGAAAGCCTTGAAGTCCAAAAGAGAAAATGAATGAAAAGGTTCTCCTTACCAGGTGGGATTCGAACTCATCCCAGCTAGTTATAAGACAAGGTAAAAACATCTCATTTTTGGGGAAAAAACTTCTCTCTATAAAAACATGGTTTCAGGGATTTTGTTTTCAAGACCATTTTCCTTTGAGCGAAAGTCTGAGTAATTGAGTTACAGAAAATCCGTCTCCAACACCATTAAACAGAACCCAGTAAGCACTTAACGGAGTGGACTCATCTGTTCTCAGAGAATGGTGGCAGGGAGTAGTAGTAGTAGTATGCAGTTCAGCGTTTTATTATTTTGGAGTGGGGAGAGGGATGAAGGAGTCAAAATCAATATCGCTTCAACCTTGCCTACCACCATGGTCAGTCACTCAATCACAGTCTCACCACCATACAAGGATGCCCTCGCTCAAAATCCCTTCCAGTTTCTGGTACAATTCCTGTCAATTCCCGTAATCCGGAATTGTTGAAATGTCCGTTTTTATGCTGATAATCACTTGGGCAACGCTGCTCAGACTTGCGTCAAGCTCTTCAGAAACTCTTGAATAAAATTTGTATTGGCTGCATCCAACATCTCTTCGCCATACTCGCTGGATCGACTGGAAACTGGATTCATTTCGGTGCATCTTTCCAGTTGTCTTCCTTCTTCTTCTTTTTCTTTCCAGATGTCCTCTTCTTCTTCATGTTGTTGTTGTTGTTCTTCTTCTTCCTTGAAAGATGCATTTTCTCATTAACATTATGGGAATCTTTCCCGTAGATGTTTTCCTCCTCCTCCTCCTCCTCCTATTCTCATTAACTTTATGTGAGTCTTTCCTGTTGTCACCATCTTCTTCTTTTTCTTCTTCTTAAGATGCGTTTTCTCATTAACTTCTATCTGAATTTGCATCTCCCCATGACCATTTTATCCCTACATTTTTCTTGAGCTCTTGTGTACATTCGACCTAAACATTAATATCTCGTTTTTCAATTTCCCCGCTCCTTGCGTCTTCCCATTCCTATTCCTATTCTCCTTCTCATGGACGTCCTTACACCACTCTCCTTTTTCGTCTTGCAACTGCCATGTAAACAAGTTTCTTTTTTTTTCCTTCGCTAATTTTTCATTTCACCGGTACATTAAGCATCGTGCATTCTTTTCAGAAAAGGAGCGCAATTAATCCTTGTTATGATGCAATGGAGAATAACACTAATGACGACTTATTTTTCTTTGCTCGCCTGTGTCGTGTTCTTGTCTCCGACAAAGAGGTTTTGTTTGTTTCTCCGTCTGTTTGTTAAGTGAAGCTGTGTGTGTGTGTATTTTTACGTAAATTATACCTAAGTTGGACTTCGTGACTGTCAACAAGATATGAGAATTTCTGAATGTAATGTTTGAGAGAGACAGGAATATATTTTTTCGGAGGTTTTGAAGTCTCAGAATACTCTATTTTTTTTTTGTACTGGTTTCATTATACAATTTCAAACAGAGAGAAAATCCTTTCTAATACTGAAAAAGCTATGAGAATTTGGTCAAGATAGGAATGCAATGTTTGAGAGAGATAGGAATATATACAGTATATAGTTTTCGAGGCTTTGAAGTCTCAGAATGTTTTTTTTTTGTACTGAATTCATCATACAATTTCAAACACAGAAAAAATCCTTTTTAATACTGTAAAAAGCTATGAGACCTTGCTAAAGATAGGAATGTAATGTTTGTGAAAGATAGGAATATGTATGTTTTTTCGGAGGTTTTGCAGTCTCTCAATGCTCTTTTTCTGCACTGAATTCATCATACAATTTCAAACACAGAAAAAATCGTTTTTAATACTGTAAAAAGCTATGAGACTCTGGTAAAGATAGGAATGTAATGTTAGTGAAAGATAGGAATATATATGTTTTTTTAATGTTGAAAAAGCTAAAATATATCACCAACTATCATATATCAGCATCACGAGACGTTCTCGAAGACGCAGAACTGGACAAAGAAAGGATAAAATGAAAGAAACGCTGCTGTACACTGCTCCGGCTGTTCATTTCTGTCCGAATTATCGACTGCATTTATTTTCCAAAATCGAACCCTTCACTCTGCTTCACTTTTTCAGCGAGTCACAATCCTTCGTCGTTTGTTTCTTTTCCGCCTATCAGAGTCTTTTGTACCTGTGATTTTTCGTTCCTCTGTGTCTGTCCGTCTTCTTCTCCTTCTCCTTCTCCTTCTTCTTCTTCTTCTTCTTCTTCTTCTTCTTCTTCTTCTTCTTCTTCTTCTTCTTCTTCTTCTTCTTCTTCTTCTTCTTCTGACGCATCTTGAACCGAGAGCCTCTCAAGTCCTTTTGTCCTGGAACATCTCCTCCCACCCCTTCCCCTCCCCACTCCTATATCCCCACCCCCAAACAAGCCCTAACCACGGTACGTCCTCATTTCATATTTACATACAGTTTCTTTATCGCGCTTTCATTACCGCGTGAATTACAGGAATTACATACCGTAATGCATAACATATCACCATCACCATCAGAATGACGCTACTTTATGTCGTCAGCATCAGAAAACAAAAGCCTGGTTCGTTGCGCAAGTTAGGAACGATTTCATTTAACAATTTCAAACGCAGAAAAAAGTCTTTTTCAATATTGAAAAAGTTAAATGATATCAAGATTATCATATATCAGCATGACGAATCGCTCTCCAAGACGCAGAGCACGATAAACAAACGATAAAATGAAAGAACAATCCAGAGAGAGAGAGAGAGAGAGAGAGAGAGAGAGAGAGAGAGAGAGAGAGAGATCTGTATGCCAGCTTCATATCTGATGAGTGCGGCTTTCAGTTTCGTGCTGATCTCGTGAAGAAGATTGATGGACTAAATGATCGAATGATTGACGGGCTAGCTGATTGACTGACTGATTTAAGGTTCTCTTGCGCCGTGTGACTGGGGCACATACGCGCACGCGCGAAAGGTAGCTGATGTATTTTTATCTGATCCGGCTGTTTGATAAAATGATCTGAGGGCATTAAAATAAAATCATTAGGGGATGACCAGTAGCAAGCCGGTTTGTAAACGTTCTTTCTCTCTCTCTCTCTCTCTCTCTCTCTCTCTCTCTCTCATATGGATAGATTATATATACATACATATATATATATATATATATATATATATATATATATATATTTACAAATGTATATATACTAATATATACATATATATTTATATATATTTATATATATATATATATATATATATATATATATATATATATATATATATATATATATATATATATATATATATAAATATATCATATATTATATACATACTTGTGTGTGTATATATATATATACTGTATACATACATAAATACACACACACATATATATATAAAATATAGATACATTTGTTGAAAATAAAATCTGTTGACGTTGAACAGGAATTCATGGAATTCATGTAACTGTATGTTAATCTGGCATTACGCCAAAAATCAGGTTCACGGAAAAAAAAAAAAAAAAAAAAAAAAAAAAAAAAAAAAAAAAAAAAAAAAAAAAGGCTGCGTTCTTTACAAATCAAAATGTTGAAGGCTGACGCGAAAATCATGTAATCCCCGAAGCAAAAAAAAAAAAAAAAAAAAAAAAAAAAAAAAAAAGCACCGTAGGGATTATTATGGGGAAGTGAACACTCAAAGTTTTTTATTTTCTTTTTTGTTACTGAAAGCAGGGGAACGACCTCTGTCTAAAATTAGCGTATGTTTTATAAATGATAATGCGTATATAATCTTGCCGTTGTGATGTGAACTGAGTACTCATTCTGTATTTGGGTCACGTTCAAACTAAAATTAAAATAAACTTTTTTTTTTTTTTTGGGGGCAGGGCAGGAAATGGTCATTTGATATTTGAAGTTTTTTCTTGGATGTATTTAGTTATTTGTATTACTGTATTGTCATTCATGCATAAACAGATAGCCCAATCGTATTTTTAGTCATTCCAGTCATATATTATAGTCTATATACGTATATACAAACACATAAATATTTGTATGTATATATATATATATATATATATATATATATATATATATATATATATATATATATATATATATATATCATATATATATATACTGTATATCAAAAATCCACGTAAGAAGGTGAGACTTTCAACAAGTACTCTCGTAGTTTATTCTACATCTTCAAGTTCACATTTGGCAATGGAAAATAAACTATGAAAGCACTGGTTCAAAGTCCTGGTTTATCACTCACCTTCTTACGTGGATCTTGTGATATTCTCAACACGTTTCCTTCGTGCTGCATTGGATATATATATATATATATATATATATATATATATATATATATATATATATATATATATATATATATATATATATATACAGTATATATAACACTGGTTGAGAACACGTGACTATATAAAGCAACATTGCTTAGAGCAACCTAGATGGACTATCTCCGCCTCGCAACAGAATTACAAGGACTTGAAAAGATAACCACAGAAATATAAAAAGTAACGAAATAAAAAAAAATAAAATAAAAAAAGAAAGACACGGTCCACACAAGTAGAAATGGCTGCAGTGAAAGGCACAGCTAATAAAACGATGTCAAGAACAGGTTACAGTGACTTCATTCCGTCAAGGGCTGTTGTTGTTATACTTCTCAGCTACAGCTTATGGAAATGATGTCACTGACATCATTCTGTTTTTTTTTTTTTATGCTGTTATGATGTCACTGGGTGTCACCTTTTTCCCCTCCCCTCTCACTTCCCCCCACCCCCAATTCTAATTAATAACTAAAATACGCTTTACTACTCAGTTACAGCTTATGGAATTGATGTCACTGACATCAATCTTTTTCTTTATGCTCTCTCTCTCTCTCTATTCTAATTCATGACTAAAATACACTAGACTATTACCGAATTTCATTAACTAATCGCATATACAACAACATTCGCCCGTTCTAGTTCATTACGAAAATATACACCAGCATTCTTTGACTCTAGCTGACTATTCAGGTATACTACAACATCCTCCGGTTACAATTCACAACATGACAACCTACTATTCTAGTCCACTATTCAGTTACCTAAACGTACAACATCCTCCTAGTATACTACTCAAATATCCAAATATACGAAAAAACCAAATGGCTCTAATATACTACATTCTAACTGCATATAGATACGGTCATTCTTATAAACAACATTCTTCCACTCAAGATTAATATCCAAATACACGAGAATACCTTCAGGCTCTAATATATTACATTCTAACTGAATATCCATAAGATTATTTCCATGCGACGGTGAAGCTTTATATAACATCCTTCCATTCTAGATTAATATTTAAATATTCACATATAAGATTACTATTCAAACATCCAAATACACAACAAAACCTTCAGGCTCTAATACACTACATTCTAAATGATTATCCACAAGACCATTCTCATGTAAAAATGAAGCTTTATACAATATCCTTCCATTCTAGATTAAGATTTAAATATTCACATATAAGATTACTATTCAAATATCCAAATATACGCCAAACCTTCAGGCTCTAATGCACTACATCCTAACTGAACATCCACAAGACCATTCTCATGTAAAAATAAAGCTTATACAATATCCTTCCATTCTAGATTAACATTTAAATATTCACATATAAGATTACTATTCAAACATCCAAATACACAACAAAACCTTCAGGCTCTAATATACTACATTCTAACTGAATATCCACAGGACCATTCTCATGTAAAAATGAAGCTTTGTAAACGTCTGTCGCGCCCTGGGACGAATTTGTAAAGGGCCCTGTCGAAGGACTTCCTTCCTTCAAAGCTCCTCCCCTCCCGCCCCACCCCCGCCCTTCCCTCTCTATCTAAAAACGATCACAGACTCCGCAGGGGGCCGCCTTTTATCTAACCGCCTTATGTTCGTGAAGGTATTGGGTAAACCGAAAAAAGACAAAAAAGGGGGGGGCGTTTCTATATAAAAAAAAAGACTATATTCAAAAGGGGTCTTTTTGATAACTGGATGAAAATGTTGTCGAGTTGATAACGCTCCACGTAGTGGCGTTTCTCCTGTGTTTATCTCTCTCTCTCTCTCTGCATGTCTGTCTCTGTCTCTCTCTCCATTTCACTCTTTGTTTGTCAGTCTGTTTCTCTCTCTCTTTTTCTTTCTCTCTCTCTCTCTCTCCCAATCTATATCTGTCTCTCTCTCTCTGCCTCTCTCTCTATTTCACTCTCTGTCTGTTTGTCTGTCTGTCTCTCTCAATGTATGCCTCTCTCTCTCTCTCTCTCTCTCTCTCTCTCTCTCTTGTTGACTAAGTTACATTTGAAAGATCTTTTTTTTTCTGCCAAGATTCAAGTATATAAAAGTATATAAGCAAGTCATTAAAACTATCTAACTGATAACATCGATCTGAAACGAAGACTTAAAACGAATATTAGGAGTTACTGCAGATGGCAGAATAGAGTTACACATGATACCATAAGGGAAATGACACTTATTCCATAAGCACATAACATAAGCATTAAAAAGAGGTGGAGATAGGTGGCTTGGACATGTCCTTCGCCTGACCCTTGGGAGAGCGCGAGTGGCGGAGTTTCAAAAGGTCTTTTTGCGTCGCGCGGAGTTGGTGGCGAGTTCCAAAGTTCAAGCGAAGATGCAACGCGTTACTACCCTAATACTACTCTCCTCGCATTTTAATACATTTTTATCTTTTATTAATTTATTCATTTTTTTAAAATAAGGGAGATCTCTTCTTTCTGTATTTTCCTTTACCTTCTCTTACTTCCTAATCAGTACCGTGTTCTTTGGAAGCTTGAATTTCAGGTCAGTGGCCCCTGTAGTGGGCTTGTTCCATATGAATAGGGTTCATCTTCTGAATAATAATAATAATAATAATAATAATAATAATAATAATAATAATAATAATAATAATAATAATAATGTAAGTATACATGGAATACAGAGTTAGACCCGTACAAAACAATTATTCATTTCATCTAGTTATCTGTGACTAAAGAAGTTTCTGGTTCTAAACATCAGTTAACTGTTCAAGGACACTTTCTCTACGAACTCTAAAATTCGTAATGAGATGCTGTCACAGACAGTAGCGTTTTACGACATCAGTTAATTGCTTAGGAATAGTTCCCCTGAAAAGATTCAGGGTGTTACATACAGTCGCTTGCATATAATAGAATATATAATTTAGGCCAAAGCCCAAGCGTTGGGACCTATGAGGTCATTCAGCCCTGAAACCGAAATTGAGAGTAGAGAGGTTTGAAAGGTGTAACAAGAGGAAAACCTCGCAGTTGCACTACGAATCAATTGTTAGGAGGGGTTTGAGGGAAGTAAGATGGAAGAAAGAAAATATGAATGGAGGTACAGTAAAAGGAATGAAAGGTGTTGCGGCTAGGGGCCGAAGGGTCGCTGCAAAGAACCTTAAGTAATACCTACAGTGCACGGCTCGAGGTGTACTGACGGCACTACTAACGCCCTACGGGGCATACGATAACAAGAGTTTTTAAAATCAATAAATTTAGTATATTGCATTCTGGGTCCTGAGGCTCTGTCAACCAAAGCCCTGCAAGTATATTGGAGAACCATCAACAATCGCTTGACCATTTCCAACCAAACTCAGGAACAGAAAGTTCGTGACGTCCAAGAATCATTATTTACGAAGCCGGGTCATGGCGAATAACGACGATTGAACCTTTCATTACTGGAGTAACTTTATCTATTTTCTGGTTAGTTATTCTTCAGTTTGCATCCTCTTCCCATCTACTTCTCTCGCGCCTTCGCGATTTTCTGTTTTCCGTCATTCTTCTCACTTCTAACCATTTGCTGCTCCTCCTCCTCCTCCTCTGACATTCGGTGAATGCTGGTGCTTGATTTTACCGATCACCTCTCTTACTTCCTACGCTTCCTTGAGAGAGAGAGAGAGAGAGAGAGAGAGAGAGAGAGAGAGAGAGAGAGAGAGAGAGAGAGAGAGAGAGAGAGACATTCTATTCCTTTAAAAACCAACAAGCATCCCACTAAAGGAAAAAAATGAGAGAGAGAGAGAGAGAGAGAGAGAGAGAGAGAGAGAGAGAGAGAGAGAGAGAGAGACCTCTTCCTTTAAAAACCAACAAGCATCCCACTAACGGAAAAAAATGAGAGAGAGAGAGAGAGAGAGAGAGAGAGAGAGAGAGAGAGAGAGAGAGAGAGAGAGAGAGAGAGAGAGAGAGAGCTTCTCTTCCTTTAAAAACCAACAAGCATCCCACTAAAGGAAAAAGAAATGAGAGAGAGAGAGAGAGAGCGAGAGAGAGAGAAACGCGCCCGGATAGATGGCGTAAGATACACTCCGCGGACCTAATGTGGAACTCGATTACAGCGCGACCGGAAAATTACAAGCATCTATTTCTTGTAACACGGAAACCTGAAATCCTGCATCACGCCATAACACGGGAGGCTGTGTTCCTGTTATGCCAACGACTTCAGCCGGTCACGAATTCTTGCCGAAATGATCTTAATTCTTTATTCTGAACAGCAAAAACGGCACCAATATGCGATAAATATACCCCGCCGTCCTACTACTCAGTTCCAGAGGTCCGTTATTGCTCCCGACTGAGGATGTCGGGCAATTGGAACCTCAGAAGTTCAAGTGAAGATGTAATGATTTGTTACCCTAAAATAATTCACCTTGTATTTCTATCATTTATTTATGAATATATCTATTTTTTTTCTTCTCTACTAACTCGTCTCTTCTTTCTGTATTTTCTATTATCTTCTGTAACTTCTTTCAAGTGAACACCATGTTCTTTGGAAGCTTGAATTTCAAATCAGTGGCTCCTTTGGTAGGCTTGTTCCATAATCAAGAAGATAAACCCCTACTCATCATCTGAATAATAATAATAATAATAATAATAATAATAATAATAATAATAATAATAATAATAATGAAGATAAGCATCTATTTATCTTATAAATAATAATAATAATAATAATAATAATAATAATAATAATAATAATAATAATAATAATATCTGAGAAGGGGAATCGAACAGATTACCGAAAGCTATCTGTACAGATTTATCATTAATATATGTACAATCACTCAAAAAAGTTTTGCAACATACTTCAAAACTTTTCGGACAACAGCTTATAATAGGGACATCTGGCGCTACTTGGCAACTCAGTTGTAAGCGCATGAAACAACTGAGCACTAGTGGTGGGTCCGAGAAATTACCTGCAGTTTCCCTTAAACAGGGCTTTTTTGATATTGCTTACTGTTGTCATATTTTACTTAATTAAAGGATGTTACTATAACACTTCAGAGGTCATTGCTGTTCTTATGTTTTAATATTTTCATCTCCAACTGCCATCACTATCGTTGTTTTATCTCCTTCATATGTGTGAACTTTGTAGACATAGGCCTACGACTGTTACAAGTTAAACTATTAGTCTTATTAACATCAACAAATACGACTTTTGTAAAGATTTGCTTCACATTATTATTAATTAAATTTCTGAATGACTAATCCTATGTATATTGTGAATTAGTGAAACTTAATATAAAATATACTGAACTAGACTAACAGATTTCACGTCTACTTTTGTAATACATAGAATATAAACGCACACACATACATACATACACATACATACATACATATATATATATATATATATATATATATATATATATATATATATATATATATAATATATATATATATATAATGCCGTTATCATGTGTAATTTCTCATTTCTTTCATTGCTACTTAGGCCTATCATTTTGATGCCTCTTATGAAGTTAACTGAATATATGACGCCTATTTTTGTATTTCTTATTATCTAAGTTTCTAAAGAATTAAAATTAGCTAGAAGTTCGACATTAATTTAATTAATGCTAAATGCCAGTAAGCAAGCAGTGAAGAAGACTACCATGTTCATCAGTGGAGAATGTCTCCTCCTCATCGCAAAAGATGACTCGTACAGAAATCATCGGCCACTGGATTTATATTATAACGCAAACCCTAGCCTCTATTCTTTGTTTCGCTGATATGAAGTGTT